>NW_010405302.1:102190-106595 GCF_000710305.1 Buceros rhinoceros silvestris | reverse complement strand
AAAAAAAAAAAAAAAAAAAGCTGGTGTGGGTGAGATCTGTTTGATCTGTTTATTGGAAGCATGGTAGGAGATGATTTCTTTAATGCAATTTTACAAATAATTCCAACTCTCCAGGACTTGGTCAGTGTTTCAGCATGTGACTAATAACTAAGATCATGGAGAAGGCTTCCTTTTTTTCTATCCATGATACCCTTATAGCAGTAATCCTGTGTTTTGTCAGTTGTTATAAAAACAAATGTTCTCCGTTGCTGTACCGTCAGCACATTTCAGTACAATCAGAGGGGTAGCACAGCACACCTGTTAGTTGCGTGGAATATATCATTTGTCTTGTCATAGCTGCATAATCAAGAGTGCCCTGAGATGGCAGGATCTTCAGCTCAGGAAAAATCTAGATCTGCCCTTTATGTTGCTGTTGACCATTCTCCTGCCATCTGTGTACCTCCTAAAGGCTCTTCAGTAAGTAAGGATACAGGGAGCAAGAATCTCTCCATAACTGCTACTTCTTACATGTGGAAAAAACTTCTCTTTTAACTTGACACACATCATATAGAAAACCAGTGAGCTATACATTCATTATTAAATACACGCAGTGTCACTTGGAGCAGAAGTTCACGATCCCATAACTGCTACTTCTTACATGTGGAAAAAACTTCTCTTTTAACTTGACACACATCATATAGAAAACCAGTGAGCTATACATTCATTATTAAATACACGCAGTGTCACTTGGAGCAGAAGTTCACGATCATGACCTTTCTTCTTTTATTACATTCAGCTTGAAGAAACAGATGGGGTTTAGCTTAACTGTTAACATAAATTGCCATATGGAACAAAACACAGCTGATTATTATATTAACACCAATTTTAAGATGTTTCATCATGTTATTGCGGCTCCAGTTGTCATGTTATTCTGTTCAGCATACTCATTCAAGAAATTTAATGTTGTATCTTACAAATTGAGATCCTATTACAAACATATGGTGTATAAATAGATTTTGCCACCTGGTGACTGTTAAAAATCTGTAAGGAAGAGATTGCCATAGTGTTAACTCCTCCCTGCTGGAAGTCAATTTTCCAATCACAGACATTTTAAAGAAACACTGAGAGGTGGAAACTCGTGATCTGCTGCTGTGACAAAGGGTTAATTGTGCTAATTGCATTGTAATACCTGCTCAGTTTAAAGTCTTTCCCTGTTGTGATTGTCTTGGGAGTCAAATTGTTTTTAAATTGGTTTGTCACTTGAATGCATTTGGAACTTTGTGATTAGGGTTGTGGAAACCGAGATAATGTCTAAGTTATATAACAGTTCCTTCCATAATCAATCACTGTCTCATTTTAGATCTACCTAAGAAGGTTCCTGCACACATGGGAATATGCCAATTGAGGTAATGGATGAGGTAAGCTAGCTGCTTGCTGGCTGTGAACATTTGCATTTCTTTCCACCAGCAAGTGCTGTATGGAATATTTGTAGGCTTTCTGCTTCTTAGAGACAGGCCCACGACCTTCATGAGTTATGGTACACCATGAAATGAACAGTTAAAAAAAACCTCTCCTAAATCTTAAGAACATTTGCTTAATCTGTTGCTCTTGTCTGCTCTAACAAACGAAGAAATAAGGCAGCAGGCCCTATTCATTGACCACTCGAGTCAATGGACAGATTTTTAGGGGCTGTGCACCAGGCCTGGGGATCTGGCAATCTATTAAGCAGGTGGAAAGCGTTACTCATGGCAGCCTGTTTGGCTGTGCCTGGCAGAAAGTGCCTACAAATACAAGTCCTTCAGGCTTGTTCCTTTGTCCATAGATTGATAGAGGCATTCGAATGTATACATGAGGTAGTGAAAAAGGGATGAGGGCTACTACTAAGAATATCTAATTAACGGGTTGAGTTTTAAGGAAGAGGCTCCAATGGCTATTGGTGATCTTGGGAAAGGTAGAGGTACCTATGCTCTGTAATGACATGAGCACCATAAATGCTGAAGATAGATGGGTATACTTGATATGAATATGGTTACTCCAAGTGTGTTATAGGGGCCAAGTAAAGGGCAAGTAATTCTCTAGGGAAGAAACTGATAAAAGCCATCAGGATAGATTGATGGAAGGAACAAGAAATGGGTTAGCTGAAATTTATTGCAGACCTGGACAGTGCTTGCTGTGGATAGAGTAGAAATATGAAAGAGAATTGAATGGCATTAACAGCTAGATAGTCGCTTCCACTTTGTCTATCAGGGAAAGGAGACTGAAGCGGTGATTCAGATACTGGATGAAAAACTATGTATAGGTGGTAGCTGGGTGCACAAAAGGTAGGGCATGGGAGGCTGGGACGTTGGGGATCAGCAGCTGAGTGGGATATGGATGGGGGATTCAGGGGTATGTGTGGATGAGCAGAGAAGGGAGTAATGATTAACGGGGACAGTGAGCACTGCAAGCAGACTGTGGATGTAGTGAGCAGTGATAGGGACAGAGAGAGATGAACTGAAAGCTGTATCATCCACAGCATGCTGGAGACGAGGGGTAGGAAATATTTTCTTTTAGATCTGTATGCAGCTCTGAAGGGATGAGGCCTCTTCCCATGATTATGGGATGCCTAATAAAAAGGCCATAGCTTTGCCTTAGATACAGACTGCTGAAAACATGGGGATTGCCATCAGCAAAAGATAAGGAAATAGCAACTCAAAGTGAATTCTCTCCCCAGCATGTCCTCTATTCGCTGCCCACTCAGCTTCCTTAAACCACCTGTGCCAGGTGGACAACAGGAGGACTATGGAAAAGTTACTGAAGCCTTCTTTTCTAAAACAAGGATCAGAAGTGCAATGAGGGCTGAAAACAAGATAGATATGACAGAGAGGACTTGTCAGGGCATTCATGTGCCCCACTCTAATGCATTTGTGTCCAGCTGCTGCTGCATCACAGGAACTTCTGGTTACCCAAAGATCGTTACTACCCAGTGACACATGCTCATTGGGTTTCATTGGCCATTAATCTACAACTGAAGGGAAAAGTCTAAAGATCTGGTCATCACCTGAATTTCAGTCTTAACTGTGGAAAAATCAGATCTCTCTCTGTTTCAGCACTCTGAGGGCAAACTATTTTGACTATGGCAAACAGGAGTGTGTTTCTATTCATTAATTTTCTTACCTGCTCTGGACTTGACTAAGATTTTATGGAAAATAGGCACAAGTTTGTCCTGCAGCCTTCTGTTGTGCATCTGACCTTCCTTGTGATATTTCTTTTTCCTGTAGAAATGTTTAAATCTCTACAGTAGCTGTTAATGATGAAAATACTACATAGCATATGACATCATGATAAACATGTAGAATTTCACAATCAAGATAAATTATTGTCAGTATCTTTTTCCTAGTCTTTTTTGTCAGATATAAACTGCATGTAACACAACTCATTGGAGAGACAGAAATGTGCTGCATCAAGCTACTCTTCTGTGACTTCTAAATTACTTTAAATCACATTGTATCCGATAATTACTAATGTTCCATTAAAGATCGGAAAGGCAATTTATTAGGAACTCCCAAAAGTCTTCTTTAAGCAGTGCAATCTGTGTTTGGTTAAAAGTTTACATAAAATCAATACAAAATTATAGCAGCATAAATACTTAAACAGTTCTCAGTTGATGTTATACTTGAATTTGTTCTGCTCTCAACAATTTGTAAAATGTAAGTTACGGAGGAAGGGTATCTGAGATCTCGGGAAAGAAGCATGCAAATGATTTTGCTGTTCTTAATGCTATGTGGAACAGAAGAGCATCGATCTATTACTTGCCAGTGATGTCTTTGTAGTCTTTTTTTTTTTTAATCTCCTGGAGCAGTTTTGATAGTGTCATCAAAAGAAAAGCAAAAGGAAGTTTTTACTGCAAGCTGGTTCTTGCTAGCAAAATGTTTAATATCGCAAGAAGTGAGTCCAGTTTTAATTAAGGTCCAAATCATCTCCTCTCTATACAAAAGTAAGAACAGTAAAGCAGCAGGTGCTGAGACTTAGGAATAAGTGTTTCATCCCTTAAAATAAAATTAAGGACAAAAAAACCCTCCAAACAAACCACAAGCAAGAAATAAACTAAGGAAAATGACTTTCACCTCCACCTACTCTGCCAATTTATTCACTAGGACATTATTTACTTCTGTCTAAAATTCTTATTACCTAAAAAAAAAAAAAAAAAGCTAAACAACTCGTCAATTTTCCAGCCTTGCAGGGTAATTTCAGCTGTTTGATTAAGAACTGAACGTATGTTCTACTTATTGAGCTAAAGCAATGGATTAGTCATAGCTGGTGTCAAAAGTTGTTTTTGTTTACAAAGTGGCAGTGTTGGGTATATCTAAAGAAAGACTCCCAAAAGTCACATATGTACCACAAGCAAATAGTTTAAACCTCAAGCTGGAAACATACATATTAAATC
>NW_010405302.1:98012-102117 GCF_000710305.1 Buceros rhinoceros silvestris | reverse complement strand
CTTTCCCTTCTTGGCAAGTAACAGAAAAGAAAGACCGTTCAGAGCACTCTTTTAAGAGGAACATAACGATTGCTCAAGACAGAGCAGGGGCAGAGGTGGGTAGCCTGTTGATTCCCATTGTATCAGTCAAGAATAGAGGAGGGGTGTTTTGTATCTGATTTGGAAGGGTATAAGCAGCAAAGGATTTAACCAGGGTCCACATCACATGTATCTCATTTTTATTTCTAGCTGGGTCTTTGAAAGCCTTCACTATCAGGTCTTTGAGAATCTCAGGCAAAAGGACTTCCATTCTTTAGGGCTTTTCATCCCACCTAAAAGCAAACTGACCTGTGACTTTGCTCCGCAGTAAGTTTCCATAACTCTTCATGTGAAGGACTTCTTTCACCCATCAGTACTCCAGACACTGTGAAGATGTGAAATCATGGCAAGTAAAGGATATGTTTGGCAAAAGTGTTACTTTTTTGATAAACCAGACTGAAAGGCATGGTGTAATGAACTTGCTTGGCTTACCACAGATCAGCCGTAAGAAGAAAAACCTATATTTAGGATTTATGAAAAAATCAGCAGTCCTTCCTTCCCTGAACATCCTATAGACATAAAATCTCATTTCTTAATGAGGGTATGTGTGGATCTTATCAACCTGAAGTTAATGATAAAAGCAAGTTTTATAAACAGGCAGACTTTAAATAACACATTAAAGCTTATCACCGATGATATCTTTAATTATAGTAAAGCAAATTGTAAGACAGTCTAATGGGAAATACAAATTACTTGTTAAAATTATTAACAGAGTTAATGTGCTTACATTTGTTTATGTGTACAGGAATCATTTCAAATATTTGACTGCGATGACAATATGTGTAAAGATCAATTAAAAGTCAGGAAGATGAGATATTGGATTTTCAGACCTTAATAGGATTTCATCTGCACTTGTTATATTATGTTATCCACTTATAATTGAGCTTCCATCACATCACAGGATCTGTCACTTCACCAATTTATATTTCTAACCTCTAATGAAACTTCTATTTGCTAAGGAGAATTTTGAAACCCATGATCCTGGTGGACCTGTCTGGTACAAGCATTAATCTGCCCCACTCGGAGACAGGGGTTTCAGGATGTCAACACAAAAATAAAATGCAGCAGTGGCAATGCCTTGGTAGTCGCCTACTTCACAAGCATTGCTACCCTCGCAAGTTAATCTAATAAAGAGCTTAGGTGGAATAAAGGGCACTTTTATGTATAAAAGCAAGGTAAATTGGTAAGATGAAAATTGCCAGGAGTCTGTCTAATATTAGTTCATTAAATTCAGCAGATTGAAAATAACCATCATAAATGCAACAAAATACTTTTGTTTACTTGTTCCGCGGAGTCAGTCGTGCCCCAGCGCAGGCTTTGTCCCTGGAATGGGTCTGTGATAATCCATCAGCACCATTTTCCAAGGAATCCCCTTGGAGTTGCTCGAACTCACTGGTCATTTCCAGATGTGTGGCACTGATGGGATCCCCTAGAACTCATGGCCATGGCCTCACTTCATCCAGTCCTGCCTATCCTTTGCATTGGCTGACAAGACGCAGTCACTCCGGTGGAGTCATCTGTTGGCACTTTGACTGGGGAAGTGTGAAGGCTAGGATGAGACCCCTATTACATGAACACAGACTCAAAAATAGTGCAAAGCCAGGGTCTATCAGAGTTCTCAGACTGAAGTTATTGTAAACAAAAGTGATCGCTCTAAACAACTACCCTCATAATTTAGTGAATCGCTTCTTTTTGTTTCCATGCAGTATTCCAAGATAATAATACGTGCATAAAGTGGACCTTGGCCAAGGTATTTCTACAGAGAGCTAACATTTCAGCAGTTCTTTATTGTAACAACAAGCTTAACCTTGAAACCAACAGATGTTGCATTAAAAATTATCTGATACAATGTAGTCTATAAAGCCAAGCTTAAATGGTAATGAATGGAAAAACTGCAGACACAGAGGATATACTGATGCTGTGTTTGAAAGCACCTATCCATATTAAATTTTGTGGTCAAACAATATATGTACATATATTTAAAATGTTTCTAAAAAGCAGAATTTAAGTTTTTCCTAACATCGGTCTGACCCTCCTTTATACTCTCTACAGCTAGAGATAGTCTTAGTCGATTACACCTGGGACATTAAATAATGCGCCACAGAGATACCACATTGCACTTTGTCTTTGCTGGTATTTTGTACAGTTGCTTAAAATAAAGAAATATTTTCAGAAAAAAAAGCAGGAGGGGGGAAAAAATAAAAGAGAATATGAAAGAATATATGCCAGGTTCTCTGGAGGTATAAACTGGTACTGCTCCTAGCCTAGCCTCAGGTTTATTTACAGAGCTAAATACTGTTGCTGAGCTGATTTTTAACGACATGAGAAAAAAGCTGAATAGAAATAGACTTCCAAAATAAGCCAAAGCACATACAATTAAAACTACATCAACTTTAAGAAAACAGCTCTCACACCACGGGTTGTCCATGCTGACCAGCAAGCGGTTCCTGTGGCGCCCTGGTCACCAGCTGTACTGCTGATCTCCAGCTGAACAATAACCCCATTTTAGTCGCTAAAAATAGAGTGGCAAATGTTTTTGTGTGAGTGTAGGCACCCGCAGCTGCAGGGAGCAGTTGCGTGTATGCTCACTCCCCCATGAAGGAGGTCAGGGACGGCTCTGAAAGACAGCAGGAACATCCGAGACCACCAGGCAGCTTCCTAGGCCTGTTCTCTTGGAAGTGTTGGGGTCCCCATTCAGAGGTGAATGTTTTGATCACCACAGTTGCCCTGGGAGGTTAACGATCCAGCTCCCAGTGGTGTTCCCCTCCTGGCCTGGGTGAGCACAGCAGCAGGTGAGGTCAGGCCTTGCCTGCTGCCTCACCCTGCAGTGCTCCCTGCCTGGGTGTCCAGGACAGAGACCCTTGTCCCAAGGATCACCCCTTTGGCATCTCACTATCCCTCATGCTGGCAGGCTTGGGATGTTCCCTTCTTGTCCGCTGCCTCTTCCAGGTAACTGAGTTACCTTTTCTGGGTAAGTAACACCAGCTGTGATGGCTTTAGGTGCTGAACTTTCCTCAGGCACCAAACGGGAGTTCATATTTCAAACACAGGGCTCTGATTTTCACTCGGCCAGACAAAAACAGTTCTCAACTCTTTTTGTTGGTTTCACACTAATTTATTTAATTTCTTTGGATGTGCCAAGCTATATATACGCCTCCATTTGGAAAAGAACGTGCTATTTGAAAACCTTCTCATTAACATTTTTGCACTGAAATTTCCCACTTGGATGTGCTTTGCTTTTTGGCCTTAGTTTTCTTTTAATAAAATGCTTTGAATGGAGCTATCTAGATTTTTTAGAAAAAGAAAAGAAAAAACCGATTTCCACTCATTGCAGGACTAGGTTCTGGGTGACGTTCAAACACCCATATCATGCAACATGGGGCTCACCGAGGCAATTTCTCTTGCACTCCTCTGAACGCTAAAAATGATCATGCAGACCTGATAAGCTGCAGGTGTAGGCATAAGTTGGAGTTGCCTCAGAGTGTACAAAGTGTTGAATTTTCAGAGCCAATAGGCTGGAATTTGTAGTTTCCCCCTTAAAAACAAGGAGCTTCTTTCAGTATTTTATTTGCTGGCTTGTTACTACGGCAACATCTATATGAATAATTCATTCCTTCTTCAACTTTATCTTAACAAAGTCAAAGACTGCACCCTAAACATCAAAGCAGACCAAATTCTTTTTTTCTTTCACTTTTTCCAGCAAAATGGCGTTGCCGTCCTTTAGTAATATTATACTTGAGACAAGTATTATTCTCAATTATTATTGGTCATGGCCTGAAATTATTAAGCATTCTGTCCTTTCCATGATGCTTGCACTTAAAGGTAATTTTAGTCTATTCTTTTTGATAATTGATCTTCCAAAGCCAAAACATTTTAAAAAATTATATCACGTGTGATATTAGCCTTTAAAAACCCTGTAATTTCTCTGAGTTATTTTCCCCTTGCTGATATTTGCTAATTTAACGAGAAAGACCCAAATTTCACTTTGACTATGGAGTGCATCGCTGCATCTGCAGTGAACCTGCTG
>NW_010405302.1:88382-97923 GCF_000710305.1 Buceros rhinoceros silvestris | reverse complement strand
TGAACATGTCAGATGGTGGCCGTCTTCAATCACACCAAGTCAGCCAGGAGAAATGCACTACTAAGCTCCAGGTACCACAGAAAGTGACACAGGTCTGGCTGGCAGCTGAAGGGAAAGCGATTTTGTAGAGAAAGCAACTAGTCTGTCAGGACTTCATAGCACAGCTGGCATCAGAGGAGCTTAATGAAAAACAGGAGAGATTCCCCCCGAGACTAGCCTGTGGGCAAGCACCATGGTGGGACCACAGCACAAACATAGAAGGCAGGTGGTACCATCCAGTGGTCACAGAAACCCAGTGTCCCTTGGGTTGCATGTTGTGATGACATCCTAAATTTGCTGTTGGTTTCAATTTACTGACTGTTTTCACCAGAATTGCTTAGGAGGGCCTTTTGCCTTCTGCTAAAATATTTCAAAGCCACTCGCACCTACAGTTGGAGGAGAAAGATGAATTCTTCGGACTGGATTTTTACTGTTTACAAAACATTTTTACTGTTTAAGCGATGTGAAGCTGTTTCAAAGATTTTTTTTGAGTGATTTCCAGTGTCTCAAAAATTTTGTTCTAATTTAGTACATCTTTGAAAAGAAGCAATTCATTTGATGACTCTTCAGCTGCTTCACTTTTCATCCCATTTCTTCTACATATAGCCTGATATTTATTGACTTAAAATCATACTCAAAAAAATGATCTGTGGAACTTTCCCAGAGTTGCAAATGGGAATGCCTGTCAATATTTTTCATAATCTAGAAAAAATCCACTTAAGGACAGCTGACATTTTACAAAATCAAAACAACTGTTCTGCTATATTTCTAAAGATTTGGACAACTCCTGAAAAGAAAAATGGGGAAAAGCGCTTCTGATTCTGAGTGAAGACAGATTTTTTTTTTTAATGACATTCTCAATCAATTTCCTATGTAATATGAATGATCAGCAAGCAGAGTTGTCTGATTTTTGTCATATTTATTAATGATGTACAATACTAGCATGGTACCCTGTACAAATTATAAGCTGATTACTTTTCAGCCATGTCAGCTAGTACTTTGATCCTATCTGAATTGATATGCTAAGCAAGTAAATCATTGCTTAGGTGGGAAGCCTATATCAATACCACACGCTTCTTAGCAAGGCAGGAGAGGAACAACATATAACTCATCTAGGCTGTTTCTTGTGCTGGAGCCAGCCAAGACAGAGCTGGCTCAAGTACACTGAGCACTGTTAACCTGTGCTGCACTTCCACTTCTGTGTGGAAGAAATATCTCCATGCTCCACGCAGAAAACAGCGATGGGCATTTGGTAAATCCAGACTGAGTCAGTAAGAAGTCCAAATGGCAGCAGAGATTGTGCTGCTGGAAATGCTCTGCTGAGCCATGAAGCTGAGTCTTCCCTACCTTTGTGCACCGCAGACAGCTTTGCCTTTAAGCCTCTGACTATTAATCCTGATGGCTTTGCCAAATCTCAGTTTGTGACCTGCAGGTACCTCTGTAGCCAAGCCCCAAATTTCTTAAAATTAATGTGTGTGACTGCATGCCATTAAATAGTTGCAAGATTTCACCCTCAAAAGGTCATGTTTTATTGATAGGCAGGGCACTGCAGTTGACAGCTTCAGTTAGGCAACGCGTGTATGCACATCTGGGTGTGCATATGTGTGTGATGAAGTGCTGTGAGCAAGATATAACCGTTATGCTGGGCAAAGGTTCAATACCGAGTCTCTCTCCATCGAGTCAAAGAAGCACTGTCCTTTCGTGTAGCATTATAAAAGTGTGACATAGATAACTACACTAAGAATCAGAACTTGAAGCTAACTACTGTAATTCAATAGTTATTAGAATTATAATTCTGTGACGATACATACCATGTCTTGTGGCAGAAAAGAGAAACTATTAAATAGTTTCTATTTAACAACTGCAACACATTCTACAATTTTACTTTTCTCATTACGGCTTTTATTTCAATGCACTGTACAATATTTTGCTGTGAGAGATCTGTGTATAAAATAAGGTGATGGCTTTACAAATTTCTCATTCTGGCTGCATCCTGCAAATCATTCTGCAGGGAGGAAAGAAAGAGGGAGCAGGTGAGTTGCATGGGAAGTGATGGTAAAGCCATAATCTTTTAAAGCACATTGTTACAGAAGCACAGTTAGGACCATACTGATCACAAAACACACTACCTTGTAGGAATGATGCAGGATATGCTAAGGCATTGCAAACAATGGGAAATGAGACTTTCCATTATGGAAATGGTTTTATTCTTCTTTAATGCTTTGTGGAAAACAAATAGACTTTTTTGTCAGGGTGGGAAAGTAAGGCAACAGAAAATGCATCGCCTTCTCATTATCACACAAGACTGTGTTTATTTATCTTATGTGTTACAGTTTCGGTCTGCTGGTACTTTCTCCACACAGAGAGGAGATCCAAAATGAACCTGATCATGCCTGATACAAAGTATGAAAGACCTTGATATATTTCTTTGCTTTTTTGGGTGCAGACTTCTATGTATTCCTGAGCTAAAGATATAATTCACACGAAAAATCTCTGGGAAAACTGGTAAGATCTCAGCTTCAGTTACATCCTCTGTAAAATGGTAGTAATTGTACTGATAGTATGAGTCTTTGGGGAATTCCATGATACAACATTGCAAACAGCTTGCATACAGCATCCTCCCGATGGACATGATTTGCTTTGCTGTCAGGCATGCTCCCAAGATGCCAACAATATTATGGGTTGCATGTGAGGATACGAGCATATATGAAGTAGGAGTGGGACACAGAGCAAGGCAGCTTGGCTTCGAGAAGGACCAGAAAGAAGGGGTATGAAAGTTTGCCAGCAGTCATCCCAGCACTGCCCTCCCTTACATTTTTAGCCACAACTGCTTTCCTTATCAGGAGCTGCTCTCACAGAAGGGAGGGAGGACGGGCAGCCAACTTAGCCTTTTGCTTGTTCTTTCCAATGCCTTCCTGAAGAGGCTTGGCTTATTCACTGAGAAGTTAATAAACCTGAGCTCCTGGACTAACTCGAACACTAAAAAGAAGGCTACAGACAGTAGAAACAAGGACAGGTAGCCTGGGAGGAATACAGAGAAACTGTCTGAACAGCCAGGGATCAGGCTAGGAAAGTCAAAACCTTGATAGAATTAAATCTGGCCAAGGATGTCAGGGCAACAAGAACAACTTCTGTAGGTATGTCAGTGATAAAAGGAAGACTAGGGAAAACATGGGTCCTCTCTGGAAGGAAAAGGAAACCTGGTTACCCAGGTTATGAAGAAGGCTGAGGTACTCAATGACTTTTTTGCCTCAGTCTTCACCATCAAATAGTCCAGCCACACCACTCAAGTCACAGAAGGCGAAGGCAGGGACTGGAAGAATGAAGAACCACCTACTCTAGGAGATCAGGTATGAGACCATCTAACGAACCTGAAGAAGCACTAGTCCATGGCATTGATGAGATACATCCATGGATCCTGAGGGATCTGGCAGAAAAAGTCATGTTTGAGAAGTCATGGCAGTCTGGTGAAATTCCCACTGACTGGAAAAGCGAAACATAACCCCCATTTTTAAAAAAGGGAAAAAAGCAAGCCCTAGGGAACTACAGGCCAGTCAGTCTAACCTCTGTGTCCAGCAAGATCATGCAGCAGATCCTGCTGGAAACTATGCTAAGGCACATGGAGACAGATTTGGTGGTCTTCTGCAATGGATTACAGCATTGGTGGATAAGGGAAGAGTAACCGATGTCCTCTACCTGGAGTAGTGCAAATCATTTAATACTGTTCCACACAACATCCTTGTCTCTAAATTGCAGAGACGTGGATTTGATGGATGGAACACTCGGTCGATGAGGAATTGTTTGAATGGTCACACTCAAAGATTTGTGGTCAACAGTTCCATGTCCAAGCGGAGACCAGTGATGAGTGGTGTTTCTCAGGGGTTGGTATCGGGACCGGTGCTTGTTAATATCTATGTGACATGGATGGTGGGCTTGAGTGAGCTCTCAGCAAGTTTGCCAATGACACCAAGTTGTGTGTGCAGCTGACATGCTGGAAGGAAGGGATGCCATCCAGAGGGACCTCGAGAGGCTCAAGAGATGGGCCTGTGCGAACATCATGAGCTTCAGCAAGGCCAAACGAAAAGTCTTCCACCTGGGTTGGGGCAATCCCCAGTATCAATACAGGCTGGGGAATGAAAGTACTGAGAGCAGCCCTGCAGAGAAGGACTTGGGGGTGTTGGTGGATGAAAACCTGAATATGAGCCAGCAATGTGCTCTCAGAAAGGCAATTGCATGTTGGGCTGCATCAAGAGAAGCATGGGAGGTGATTTTCCCCCTTTACTCCACTCTTGTGGGACTCCACCTAGAATATTGTGCTGAGCTCAGGGGTCCCCAGCATAGGAAAGACATGGAACTTTTGGAGTGGGTTCAGAGGAGGGCCGCAAAGATGAATGGGGGGTTGAGCACCTTCCTTTGAGGACAGGCTGAGACAGTTGGGGTTGTTCAGCCTGCAGAAGGGAAGGCTCCAGCGAGGCATTATAGCAGCATTCCAGTGGGCCTTAAAGAGTGAAAGATGGGAATGGACTCTTTACAGGGAGTGTAGTGACAGGGCAAGCGGTTACAGTTTTAAACTAAGAGAGGGTAGTTTTAGATTAGATGTTAGGAAGAAATTCTTCACTGCGAGGGTGGTGACGCACTGGAACAGGTTGCCCAGAGAGGCTGTGGATACCCCTTCCCTGGAAGTGTTTAAGGCCAGACTGGGTGGGGAAGGTGTCTCTACCCATGGAAAAGAAGGTTAGAACTAGATTAATTTTAAGGTCCCTTCCAACCCAAACCATTCTATAACTCATTCTATGAAGTGCTAGTTGAGGAAACGGGAAAGTAACAGAGGTATAATTACAAATTTCCTGCTCAGTGGGAACTTGATGTGTTACTTTCCCAAAAGAACAGGTTGGATCCACCTTGTCTGCAGCAGCTGGAGGAGGAAGTCCTTGCTGGAGTGATTCAGTGTCCTCATTCCTGGAAGCCGTACGCACCAGTAGGAGCAGGCAGGGACACGTGGTGGTCGAAATGAGCTGTTATATCAACTGTTGCCAAGTGGGGTATTGCTTGCCTTGCAGGCACGTAATCTGTGAAGAAATCCACAGATTTGAAGTTTTGCTGACGCATCTTCTTGGTAACTTCTAAATTTCGTTTTAAAGCTAAATCTTGAATTTGAATTCTGTGGACATCTAGGTTCAAACACAATGTCTGAGGGACCTAAATGTGGTGCTTATGGGATAAATTAGTAATAGTGCTGTCCTTCAGTATATGCATAGAGAGACAGGAAAAAAATACCTTTTCCAGAGAATTTCCACATTATTTCCCATTGCTGATCCCATCACTTATTCTTCAGAATCATAAAGAAGCCACAATATATTAGTGAAAGCAGTTGCAAAGAGTTCATATAGCTGACAGGAATCCTGAGAAATAGGTTATACAGCACTGATCTCCCAGGAGGCCTTAAGTAACAATCTGAAATGTATGGGACAGTGATCACTAGGTTTGTTACTGCTGTTTCAGCTTCAAATTTTGCAGTTTATAGTTTCTTGATAAATTGGAATCCGTTCAGCTGGTTCATATTATGTGGGACTATGGAACTGTCTACGTTACAGCGAAGGCTTAAAGATGCAAATGACTTGGAGATGTCTAATGACTTTGCTTAGCAAATTAATGTAGATGTGAAATTACCTGTGCCCCATTAAAAGGAATAAGATGCTACAAAACATGAACATGCAGACAATGCATTAGTTCAGCGTGTCTCTCCACTCCAAAATGACATTCCAACCCCTATTTTCAGGATTTCCCACTTGACTGTTTGAAACTATTGCCTTAGGCTAAAACTTGTATTTGTAAAACAAGGTTTCAGGCTGGTGATATATTATTTTCCAGTCACATTTTTAACATTGCGGATGGGGTGGGGGTTGAAAATCAAGTTGTCATTCAATTTGTAATGCTCTGGGAGTATAAAAGGGAATATTTGCAGTTTGAAATGTACTTTTGCCTTCTAATTAGTTTCTGAATGTTAGTAGCAATCTGATTTTTCTGTTAAAGAATTCCATTGGTTCAAGTGGACATACCAAGAAACATTTGTGAAATACTTTGGAAGGTTATGCTTTTAAAGAGAGTGTCTTTGAGGCCTCTAAGAACAGAACTGGGATTGGTGCCTTTGGAAAAGTTTGCTAAAAACACAAAATTTGACAGACTTGCTTCATATGAAAATCAATCTACTACATGTTAAGGATAATATTTTTTTCATGCAAAATCCTTAGGGATTTTGTGTGTTCAGTATGGAAGCTTTTGCAGAATGTAACTGGTGATCTGCCACCATCAAGGGTTTGCAGAGTTCCTCTCTGCAGAAAGGACTCATTCCCTGATCCCTGCTGCGTAAGGGACCACAACACGTGACACTGCAGGACTGACTTTTACGTGTCTCTTTCTGGTCACTTCGGGAACATCCTGATGCTTCAGAAACTGACTGTCGCTGCCATTTCATTTTGTCCTCCTTTGCTCAGCCACTGCACTGAAAATCCATTTGGCTGCTTTCCCGCAGAAGTCATGTGGACAAAACCCAGCCAGCAGCTGGCAAGCTGTTGGCCGTCATTTGCAGCAGAGCAATGTTTCGCGTAGATTTTTCTGCTTGGTTATTTTTAATTTAGATCATTTCAGCAACCTGTGTTACAAGCTGGAGGCACTAAGAGAGGTGCCAGGACAGCCCTGGAGAAAGGCTGGAAGAGCTGTCTGCTCTGATGGGAGCAGAGGGAGGGCAGCAGGAGGTCTACTGCCTTCAAACTATGGTACCTGACTAGAACTAAACCTAGCACCTTCACTTCCCCAAACCACATACTTAAGATAGCAGATCTTCAGCAACATCCATTTTGTCTTACAGGTCTGGTCCCATGCCACAACTTGATAGTTGTAGGTGTAGCCAACAGCAAGTTTTGGCTGCTGGTATTGAAAAAAAAGTGTGAAAATGCTGAAAAGTTGTAGTCTTTTCAAAGGAAGTGCTGTGCCCCTCTTGAAGCATCCAGCTGGTCTTGCCATGATACTACTGCAAAACTGGGATGTTGCTAGTGACAGCACATTACCCCTGAAGCTCTAATGCATTAAAAGCAATGTCTTTGGGGAACATTTTTCTCTTTTAGATATGTAGTTACTAGAAACCTCTCTTCCCTGCTTCTGTAATGATTCCTCTGCTTTCCTGCAGTCTCTGTAGGCGGCGGTGCACTCTTGGCTAGCACAGGTGTAAAAGGTGTGCTACTGGCAAGATTCTCACAAGAAGTGGAAGTTAGAGTCAAGGCCATTTCCCTTCTTCCTGAGTTTTATCCTCTCCCCATCATGAAGGACGTCACTCCCCCTTAATCTCCTCCATACATTTCATGTCTTGTAGGTTTTAATCTTACCACCCCTCAGCTGACTCTCTTCCAGGCTGAGGAATTCTCATCTTCTTCCTTGAAAGGGTGCCATAGCCTGGCTGTTTTCTTCTTCCTCCTGGCGTTAGCCAATTCTCTCACATCACTTCTGAGGTGACTAAAATCACACATAGTCATAAAGATATGCGTGCTCCCTGAATTCATAAATGACATAAGGTCTTTTCTGGATTGCTTTGATAATTTTTCCAATAACTCTGAATATCTGATTTGCCTTTTTTACCCATCATTGTGCTGAGATGCTTACGAATCCAGTATCTCTTTCTGAGTGATAATGGATAAGTTAGAGTTCATCCCAGTATAGTTTGGGTTATTTTCCACACACATACTCTGCTTCATATTTATTTCCATGGAATATCATTTGCCATTTTATCACTCAGCCACGTAATATCGGTAGATCTTTCTGCATTTATTCACAATCAATTGCAGACTGCAAATGTGGTCACCTCCTTCCCATTTATAGCTCAGTTCTAAATATGCTGAAGAGCACAGATGCATCTGGGACCTCATGGTAACGTTCCTGCACTGTGAAAATTGGGCATCAGTACTTACCTTGTAGTACTTTGTTTCCTAGTATTAACTTTATCTTTTAATCTCAAATAGTCACTTGCAGAAATTTAAAACAACCTCATGTCATATTGACTGTAGCTCTTTGCATTTAGTTTGGAAGGCTGAGTCTGGGACTTCTGCTTGTAAGTGTTTTTCTGAATTCTCTCAAGCTCTGATACTTGTTTGGGATTTCTTAATGATTTCTGCAATGCTGCATTTTTATAAAGAAAGAAAATAAAATATTTTTGCACTTTTGTGATGTAATATATAGGTATAGTTTTTATTTGGTTTCTAATATTATTGTTGTTGTTACAGGTACTTCCATAACTTGCAGAGGTCACACATCCTCTCTTTTGTGGATTCTCTTAGATCTTATTAGCCTTTCAGTGGGATCACTGGTAAGATTTCCTGCTACATAGCTGTTTATTGTTCCAAACCTTGTGGGAGATTAAAAACTCCTTCTTAATGTCAAATTTGGTTGAAACTGGGTTCAAAAGTTGCTCGGGAAAGACAGACACACAAACATGTGCATATGGTGTGGCAGCAGGAGCCCTTTCCTTAGGCTTCTGGGCTAAAAGCGAAGGACAGAGGATGTTCTCTGAATAATTCTCCTGTAGTCTCGTACACTCACTCCATTGCTGTGCATCTGACTCTTTGTAGTCTTAGTCAGAAATACGACATCTCTGGGTACGCATAATGCATACTTCAAGAAAAGACAAAAACCACATTGCTATATATACAGGCATATAATAACAGTGATACATTAATTGTTTTGTGAGCTTCTGAAAGTATTTCTATAGTGTCAACTAATATTGAGTGGAATAATGTGAGTTTAAGTAAAAGCAGTTTCCATGGTTACACTGGAGGTATTCTAAATATAGCAGATGATGTAATCAGTTACAGGGACTAGCTACAAGATTGCTGCGTATTTCAGTAAAAGTTTCTTCTCTGGAGATAGCTGAAAGAAAGTGTCTATATTACTTGAGGATACTATTTTTCAAATTATTTCTGTTGTCCCATGATTTTCTGCTCCTCAGAGCCTTTCCATTTTTCCATTTACAGGCTGGTAGCTTCTTTATAGTTATTATAAATCATATACATCAGATCACTTTAATGCTTTTACAGAATTCTTAACACCAAATGTAACATTCTAGAAAACAGTTTTCAAATCTGGCCAGAGGAAGGTTGTAGTTTTTGTAATCTCTTCTACCCCATATATTAAAACCCTGTTATCAGTACCTGTCATATCTGTCTATCCATCTTATCTGTGTATATGTCTATCTGTCTTTGCTCCCGTTGCTGTCATGTCTCCAGTGCCCTCTGATCTGATTTTATCCAGAGAGAAAAGTATGGTTTAATGATCTGAACACATCTCCTTTTCAAAGATGTGTAATAAAACATCCCCCTTCCTCAACCCCAATTGAGCAATTATTTCCCAATGGAACAAATTTCACTCTGTGAAGTTTGGACTAACTACGTAGCACTCAATACACAAGAATGAGTAAATAGGTAGGATGAAGATTTGTTGTCACTAGAGGGAAAGA
>NW_010405302.1:87425-88192 GCF_000710305.1 Buceros rhinoceros silvestris | reverse complement strand
AAATTCTGATTTCTCTCTGAGAGTGTAGTTCATAGTTAGTGCTAAGAGAAAGGAAGTCACTTGCTAGAGACAGAGCAGTTTTCTTCCACAGTAAGATTTTTTTTAGTATCTCTAGCTTCAGTCATTCTTGTTTTAATCAAGAATTCCTTTCATTCCCACTGTTTCTTTTAAAGTTCTACTCCATTTCAACCTTAATTCATTTTAAAAATTACAGACAACATTTCAGGACTGCTAAAAAAACATACGGTAGGTTAGATAAACTGAAAAAAACCATCCTTCTCAGAAAGCACTGCTGTACTCCGAGTCAGGGTTTCTTTGTTTATTAATCGCAACTAGTCAACAATTCCTTGTCTTCTCAGAGAAGAGTGTTGTGAACATGCCACGTTTCCAGTATCAGCAGAAACAGCACTCCTGTTTTCCACAAGCAAAGAGTGCCAGCATTTGTAAGACGCTGCATTAACAGCTAGAGGCTAAAAATCATGCATCCTATTGCATTTTCACCCCGTCCAGTAAACCTGTTATTAATCTTAGTTCCTAAACTTTTTTTTCTGGTGCAGATAGCCTGAAGACGGTGATGTGACAGTGACAAAAGACTGCAATAAAGGGCAGCTGAAACTTTTTGGGGAGAGGTACTTTTACAAGGCAACAGGCAGTGGCAGCATTTGATGAACAGAAATGAATTTTATTTTCAAAATATGAAAGTTCATAGAATTATAGAATTGGGGGGAGGGGGGGGGAAGATACATTGGGTTATCTTTTCCATACTG
>NW_010405302.1:86943-87331 GCF_000710305.1 Buceros rhinoceros silvestris | reverse complement strand
TTCAGTGTATAGTAGAAATGATGTGATGGTGGGTGAAGATACATTGGTTTATCTTTTCCATACTAGAGGCTGTAGCAGATTTGTTCCTGCCTTATACAGTACTTTCTGAGTCTAGGTTTAAAGTCTCAGGAGACAGGGCTTAATGGCTTACTGTGAAAAACTGCTCTCCTATATAGCAGATTTCATTATCAAAGCTTGGTTTTATATTTAGCTGTGAATGCATCACTTCTGAAAAGACGATCCTACTACCGTTCTTGCTTTTACCAGTGACACCACTTTAATCAATTCCTTTCCATCCTTAGTGTTCAGGTGTTTCTTATACTTCTAGATGGTTCATGTATCCTTCCACTCATACTTAGGGCTTGGCCAACCTAGTCATATTTAGATT
>NW_010405302.1:75651-86833 GCF_000710305.1 Buceros rhinoceros silvestris | reverse complement strand
CTTTCCCTATGAGTCAGGCCCTCTGATTGTCAATTAGCCTTTCTTGGCAAATCACTACTCTTCCTGATAGATTACTGATGCAGCTGAGTAAGATTTTACCTGACAGTAAAATTGTTTCTGCAGTAGAGTTAACCAGGTTGAAAGTTGCAGCCGGTGCTTTGTTTCTGACTGGAAGTTGACAGTAGTAGATTTGAAAGAAATGAAACATAAAAAGTATCTGAATATGGTAAATGTCAATTAAACAGTTTCACTGGGTGAAATCCTAATCCCACTGAAGTCAAATTAAACCGGCAACTGGCTGTGATGTCTCTGCACTTGTAATCAAAGCAGAGCTGCCTCCAGGACTCTCTTTTTTCAACAAAGTTGTTCAATCAAGTCCAGATTAGGGCTATTAAGTAAGCACCTGCCTGCCAATGATCACTTCCAAAAACAATAATCTCTTTTTCTTTTGATCATTCTTTTGAAGTTCTCCTGATCCTGCCTCTCCATAGATGCCAAAATACCTGATTTGGCATTTGTCACCCTGGAGAGGGGGGAAGATGAACTGGGTGGATGGAGAACTGTTGAAGGCTCTCTTCCTTGATGGAACAGTCTTCCTGCAGCAGCAGCCGATCTGCCCTAGAAAATTCCCAGTGCAAACCACCAAGTCTTCATCCCTTTCCCTTCCCTGTGAGGTCTTTCTGGTCCCTCTTGTAGCTGTGCCAGTTCAGCAGTTTGTGTGGTTGAACTCCAAAGGGATAGAGAATACCTGTAAATTTTATGTTTTGTGGTGGGTTTCTTTTTCAGTTGTGCCTACCAGGCAAAATTAACAATGCCAGTTAGTTCTCTTACAGTGTATGTGCTTGATTCAAAACCAGTGGGACTCATTTAGTGACTTGTAACCTAACAGTGATTTCTCTAAAACTCACCTATGGCTCCCACATGTCGAGTTTTGCCACTAATTTCTGCAGGGTAATCAGACACCCTCCTGTGTTTCAGTTGGGTGAATTTCACTCTCATTCTGGAGTCTGTGGAGAGATCATCAGGCTATTCTATACTAGAAGATGGTCCAAGAATCCTCTAAATTGACTAGTCGTATGAGAGTTAGATGGGGGTGAAATTGGGTACCTGGCCCTTTCTGCCAGCCAGCACATTTGTACAAGCCAGCAAAGAGTTTGGGAACATTATCAGCCTTAGGAGGGAGGTGAGAAAGAGAATCATCTTTCCAATCCAGTCTTTCAATGTTTCAAAGGCTCGGGACAAGGTGAGAAATACACATGGTTTAGGCAGCAAGTTTATTACCTTTTCTCATCATCATTAAACAATCCAGGAATCACTCTACAGTATAGGTCAGCCATCCTCTTTCATTAATTGCAACCAATTTGAGGGCAACTGCATCCGCTCTTCAGGCATCATGCCAACATGCTGTTGGTAACCCATTTTTCTCTCTTCATGCATGAGCTCTCGGGCCAGAGAGAGATGGTTTTCTTCTTACTCTGAAAGCAAAGCAAAAGAGTTTGGCACATGGCAAGAGTCCACCTGTGGTGAAACAGAAGAAGAAGGAAGGGAAATGCATGTTATGCTCAGGAGAAATTCATTAGATAATAATGAACAGGGGGTTTGCAGCCAAGACAAGGGCAATGCAAGGCCATGACACTTACAGGTAAGGAGTTTTCAGAATGGCCCCAGTCCCATCCTCCCACTTTGCACAGAATTAGATAGGGATCTCACCAAACAATAGCGATATTTCTTTGTTCAGTGTGTTTCCCCAGCTGCACAGGGTCTACATCAGCAAAATGTCAACACAGACTTCAACTACCCACAGGCCAACGGTGATGCTGTGAACCTACAACTGGTTTCCTACTACCTCATGTAAGGTGAGTGTTGGGAAGCTTCAGAGGGCAATAGCAACCGTCTCCTCTATGAAGATAGTTGCACCAAAGGCCCCTCCCAAAGTGCTCTACATCCTCTAAAATTCCAGAGCCGGGAATCATGCTACAGGTCCATAGGTCTACATACTCAACCCCCGGGCACAAAACATCCTCCCAGTATGGAGGGAATGAACTAGGATACTACCTACGGGCAAGAGCTGTGAGAAATATCCCTTGGAAGCGTGTTTTCCATTTCTTGCAGATCAGGGACTGAATGTATGTGAAGGCAGTGGTGTGTGTGAAGACAAGTGTGCTAAAAGGCCTTAGACTGCCTCTGATCTTACGCAACCTCTATATTTGCAGTCCTGCCCTACCTCTGTCCATGGTGCATGGTGCGCTCCTGCATACAGGTGAATTTCAAGTTCAGAAATATTGTAACCATTTCCTATAAGTCTCTGTTAAACATTTCCTACAGCTACTCTACATAAACACAACCTCTGGCTCTCGTAAAAGCAGCCTATAGTTGCAGCCTTACTCTCCTTATCTTACTTCTCCATCTGTTGAGAAACCCAAGAGGCTAAGGTTTGGGCTGGGGGGCATTTTTCTATTGACAGCAAAGCCTGTGTTACCATTTCAGAAGTCCCAAGTGGTGTAGTTACAGTTTTGGCACAACTAATAAAATACCAAATACAGCATTGATGGCTAAGGTGGGTGCCAGACATACAGAAGTAGAGGGCAGGCCGCAGAGGCATGGGTCTGGTTCACCCTCCTTACTTTTGCAGATGTACAGGCTGTAAACTCAAAGGAGGTACAATGGTTTTGCATGGTTGGGTGTCCACCTGCATCTGGGAGGCAAGTGGTGAGACCGAGAACAACTTTGCCATGTGTTGCTGGAATCTGAGCACCCCAAGCCACTGCTCTTCTGGCAGCTAGGGCAAACAGAGCACAGACAGCAACGATCCCAGTTATCTTCTGGACCAGGGCTGTAAAGAAAAGGGATGCTAGAAAACTGGAAGGGACAAATAAGAAAATAATGAAAAAGGCACTTCATGGCACAGTGTTTTCCAGAGAAAAAAAATTATGTGGAAAATTCCAAGCAGTTCTCCAGTTTTTGCCCATCAGCATTCTTCTGCTGTATCATCTGTGGGTTATTTTTCTTTTCTATAGGCACTTTGTTGTTTCTGAGTCCCTAAAGCCTATCTCTCTGTTCTGCTGTGCAAAGCATCAGAGATGCATGGCAAGTTGATTATCCTCATGAAGCACCCTACCATAACACTGAGATTCAGATATTTTCTTTATCATTAGCCTAACAAAGCATATAGAGTTGTAGCTAACTGGAAAGATACAGTACATTATTATTGTTATTATTTCTATTTTTGAAAACCAGAACACCATGGTGTCAGGAGGGGGTGGGCTGCATGAGTGCGTAGACAGACAGTCATTTAATCTGAAATGGAGAGCCAAATGTAATTGGTAGGCTCAGACTCATTAGTATGCTGCAGCCTCGATCTATGATTCCTATTAGAAAAAATATTAAAGGGCCACTGTTCAGGGAATTGAAGGTGGCACAAACAATTTAGTGGAGTTTTTCATCAATATCTTGCAGAGTGGTTGCACCTTTTTGACTTTTCAGACTGGAATGCAATATTTAAGGAGAATGCACCCCATCAGCTGAATGTGCAACACAACACATCATCCTTTGAAATATAAGTCTTTTGAAAATAGAATAATTTATTTGTTAGTCTTCAGTCTGTATCCTTGCGCTGGAACAGTTATTGTTTTTACATGGCTTATGTGCACCAAGGTAAAACACAAACAACAACAACAACAACAAAGCCAAAGGGAAAATGCCATTCACGGTTTTATGATCAGACAGGAAGAAAAAAAATTTAAAAATAAGGATATGTGTTTCTGTTACATACTTCTAATCAGAGAATAGGGTGAACAATAATTTTTTCATTAAAACAGTGATGCAAAGAAAACTTCAAGGCTTCAGACAAAAACAAGCTTTTCTTTATAAAATTATTAAGTATTTAAAAGAATTTAATTCTTTATGCATTATTTATACTCAATAGTTCCATTTTTAATTGTGACTGAGTTAAGTCAGATTTGTTGCCAGGCTTAATGATGAGCCTCTTAACATGAGTTATTTACTCAGTGTGAATAAACGAAATGAAAAAGTAAAGAAAGCAAATTAAAAAAATCTGTATTGAGTCCCCAAAGATAGAATGTACCCGTGCCAAAAGTCACAGTTCAGAAGCTCTAAAAGGATGGTATAGTTTCTTCCTTATTAATTATTTACATTTAGCAATGATAAGTTTTATTTGGAAGAAACCCCTTCTCATTTTCCAAAACTATCACATATGCATTTGCTAAAATATGTTTTAGAAACTCTCACACAAGCAAAGACTAAAGAATCACCCTAATTCCTTTCTAATACAGAGATGCTAGCAGAGACATTTTAATGCATTACATTTAATCACAACATTGTAATCCATTCACCTAGAAATTCATTAATCATAATTCATGCTGCAAGAAAGCGTGTTAAAATACAGTGATAGTGGGCAAGCACATCTGTGTCCACAGCAATGTTATTTAAACAACTGTATACACTTGTAGTTATGCAATTAACCCGCAGTAATAATCTTGTTACTACTATTACACATACCTCATCTGGAAGATGGCCTAAGATGACAGTATAAATATCACTGAACTAAAGGTTTTACCTCAGCTGGTACACTATTTTTCCCCTGTAAATTAAACAGGCAACTTTTGGAGACCCCTGAACTCTTCATGTTTAGGCAGAGTTTTGGTCCCACTCATTTCACACTCTCATCCTGATCCTGAAATAAAAGTGCTTACAGCTCATGAGACAGAGATTCAGATACGTTAGAAAAAAGGATACTTTTGCTTCTTTTGGTTTCTGTTTCTATTTTTTAATGGTGCTTTTCTTTTAGTATGGATGAGGCTTCTATCTGCCTATTCGGCCAGGATGAAAATGACAATTCTGAAAATTGTGAATAGTATTGTCATGTCATTAGGAACATTATGAATTATTTATATAGCATACACAGAGTGCTAGACATTTTATATGCACATAATCAGACAAGTCCCCATTCCTGAAGTCAGAAGTTGTTACTGAGAAGTTATTACTAATCAGTAAAAGGAGGCTGGGAGAGGATGTAAGTGTACAAACCCATGACTGAATTAGTTGTCGTAAATTCTGTAGTCTTTTTCCTTTTGCCTTTTTCATGATTCTCATTTCCCCACCCCAGCTAATTTCACAGTCAGCTGTGCTCACAACTGCCCCCGTATGCAAGGAAAGCAGCCAGCAAATACCATAACAGTACACTACTGGTCCCAGCTCTTCTGAGACACTGAGGTTTTTCTGGGGTGTCCTTTGGGATGATAAGTTTTTAACAAATGTCATCTTTTTGGGCACGGGATGCTGAGCTGGTTCAGGTCATCGTGTTGGAGGCAGGAGCTAAGATCATGTCTAGGAGATTCACCATCTTCACCATTCATTTCCAGTACTGGATCTCACAGCAGAGTCTAGAGGTACCTCTTTGTGGAGGGCCTATCACAGCATCCAGCTCACACAAGTGCTGCAACAGGCCTTCCTCTACATGTGAACCATGTCAGCGTGGGCTGAGGCTGAAGTGTACCACACACAGGTCCTTGGAGCAGAGGAGATGAAACAACGCCACTGGCATGCGAAAGGAATGGGTTGATGCTCAGCTCTGGAGCCCTGAGGACCGGAGGTGCTCAAGGCATTCCCAGAGCTTAGGTAGAAGATGGTTACTCCAAACCGGCAAAAGAATAAAAAGTTTGTTCCCTTGGCCGGGTGAAAAATTAGGCTTGTGTCTCTCTCAGAAACTGCTAGAAAATGCTAGTAGGGCAGTTGGCATTTGGTTTATTTGCAGAGACAATCTTTTTGCTGCCACTGGTCAATGGGGCACACTTCAAATTCTGCCTGTAGACCTGGATGTGCTTTGTAATAGATGACTCCTGTAAAAAATGACAGAAAACTCATTTGCTGACAGCTATGGGAAAAGAGGTTTTTAACAGAGTAGCAGTTTCACTATACATTGCTTATCAAGTGATTCCTCAGAGATCATTATTGAAAGTCAAGGAAATCGGCATTCAGCACCTAGCCGAACATTGTGAAGGCATTGTGCAATATTGGTGTGAGGAAAGGAGAATCTGACACTTCAGGAGCATCAGGCTGGTGCAGCCTTGACCACGAGGCAGCGTGGTAAACATGGCAGCAGCAGGGCAAATATGAGATGCTGAAAGATGTAGAGTGGGTTTGTATTGTTTCTCACCAGTCCACTACAAAAACCCTCCATAAATATAAGAACCAAAACTCTGCATATTATGTGAAAATACAACAGATTCGGGTAATTTTAGTGTGGACACAGTCACAGAGGTGACCCAGGTGCAGCTCTTGCAGCAGAGATCCACCTATTCCCAGTATTTTCTCAGTGAAAGCTTGCAGCAAATGCTGGACCCTGGGGTACAAATCTAAGGGCCCTGTGGGGGCTGGGCGGTTCTCCATGGGAGAGTCAGAGTCTGTCCCACCGCCTCAGCCAAGCAGGGCAGCTGAGGGTCACCAGGGCAACCTCAGCCCTGTCCATCAGGCACCTCCCTGGGGAAAGGTCCAGGCTGGACTTAGGAGTCAGCCTGTGGGTGGGGTCAGAACCTGGGCTCAGATGCAGTCCCAGGATGACTGCACAGTGTCGTGGGGAAGGGTCACCCAACGGCCAGGGTGAGGCATGGGCCTGCAGGCGCGCCCAGCGCAGGGGTCCCATGGCCAGGGAAGGCAGGGCTGTGGAGAGCTGGAAACCATGGGGCCGGGGCTGGTGGTCCTGGGGGCCTTAAATTGGGTCCTGGGACCTGGGCAGGTTGGGGGGAATCCCAGGGGTCCAGACAGGGACAGCTGGTGCTGGGGGTGCCCTCGGGGCCCTGGCAATAGTTACCTGCAGCTCTCTGTGAGGATATTCACACAAATGCAGGTGAGTATTTGTGTAAGCACGCAGTCTCTCTGGTTACAAACCAGGCCTCGGAAGTATGACTCTGAGCAGGTAAACGTAATGATATGGTGGGAAAATCACCACATGCTGCTATTTAGTCCTGTCTCTCCTCCCTGGAAAACACCTATTTTCATTGTGATAGTAATATATGTGCTTATGTGTGAAGGAAGAGACACCTTGAGCGTCTGTGTGCTGTCTAGATAGCTTGTACATAAAAGCTTATGATTCAAGGAACTGACTGTCTAGCTGAGATAGGCAGAACCAGAAGCAGCAGCATTAAACTGAGAGATGAGATAGCATGCAGTAATGCAAAGGGAGACAAGAAAAATCCTCCTGGCAAGTGTATGCTGTGGGTGTAGATGTTGTGGCGTTAAGCTTACATTTCCCAGGCTTCCTCACATGTGGGCTGATAGACAAGTCTGGCGCTGCAGTGATAGCACAGGTTGTCCAGGGAATGGAGCACTGTACTGGCTGAGAGGACCTGAACCATAGCCACAAGGCTACTGTGCCCAGTGGAAGAGAGAAGATATCCAAACCACAAAAAATACTGTCAGCAGAAGTTCAGGCATCTCAAACGGGAAAGGGAATAAGAACTGATCGTTGATAAAATACTATGACCATGAAGTTGTAGAGAAGGAGATGGCGGCTATGGAGCAGAGAGTAAAAACAGAAAGAGTCCAGAAGAGGAGGCTGAGACATCTGATGTAGAGGGATCTCTCAGGGACTGAAGCAGAAGACTGCAAGTCCCTGCATGTCTGGCTTACAGACAGGAGAGAGTCACTTGCAACAGTAGATTTTGTAGTTGGCTGTCAAAACAAGTATCATTTATGCTAAGGAAGGAAAGTAGGGGTCAGTGAGGAAAAGGAAAGCTGCAGCAGATGTTGTTCAAAGGATGACCTGGAAGCTAAGTACATGGGGTGGGATACAAAGGAAGAAAGGAGAGGAAAATACACAAGGGGTACAGTCTTCTTCGGAGCAACGAGAACCATCCTGGTGGAGCCTACAGCTAAAACCAGAGCGGAGTACAATGGGTCAGATCGGCTTGGGAAGCTGGCAAAAGAACATCACTGTATTTAAAATTTAAAGAGAAAAAAAAAAAGACATCTGTAACTGTGCTTTTGACAGTTGATTTCACTGCTCAATTTTAATTGTATTTTGTCATTTGAAGTGAAATGAATTCCCTTGAAATATTTTATCCACATAGCTCTTAGCCTGTCTTCCAATTACATCGCACCCATCCTCTTAAAGATTAACAAGCTTTAATGAACTCTATTGTTGCTAATTCATCTCCCTTTTATTTTGACAGTGTGACTTTTGTTTACAATTAGTACGGCTAACATTATTCAGGGTCATGTGGGTCGAAAGAATAGGATTTCTGTTCAACATGGTAAGAAAACAAATGAGTCCTTTCCTCTGGAGTGCTTGTTAGTTTTGTTTTGTTTTGTTTTTAATGAAGAAAAATCTCCTAGAAATAGATCTTCTGGTGGGACTTAATCAAACCTGAGCATCCAATTCCAAAAGATACCTTTGAAAACTCCCCTTTGCTGTGACCTATCTGGAAGTACCTAAGCTTCACAGGTACTGCAGATTTTTGCCTAGTTTTTTAAGGAAGCAGGACTGATGTGATCATCCAGTATCCATTTGCTTTACCTACAGATTCTCTTCAAGTACATTTTGAACTCGTTATTTAGTTTCAAGATTTGAAAGTGGAATAACAGTCTTAAATATATTAAATCCCAAGTGTTTGATAAACACGAACAATGTGTAGAGGAGTAAGATTTTAATTAGGGTGCCCACTATGAGAAAGCCTGCAGCATGAGCCTAATCCTTATCAGACACTGAAGACTCTATGAGAGAAATAAGGAGGGAATAACAAATCCCAGATGTTGTCTCAGAAATCTCCAGTCAGAATTCACATTCCATCAAAGAGTAGATAATCCAAGAAAGAAACCAGCTTTTGAATACATTGCTCACAGAATTTCTCCTTTTACTCTATTATTCATTTAACTGTGAAAATGCCTAATGACTCTGTTTGACCCCTATCAACTTCCCCCAGTTTTGAAAGAGCTGAGCAGACCATGTCCAACCTGAGATCAAACCAGAGGATTTCCCAAGCGAGCTTATAGCTTCCTGGCTTCGTCTTTGTGTAAGGAATAAGGAGAATAAGAACTACTTTAGCCATGGAGTTGGTGTCAAGAACTGAGATCCTTTTCAGGCCTTGGGAAGAAGAGTAACCATGTCATTTTTCAGGAGAGAGTTCTGGTGGTGATTTCTGCCTGAGGAACAGGACATACTGTTGTCATTAGCTGCATGTGTCAATTAGCTCTAGGAAGCACCCTGCCCAGCGTGCTGGTTATTTCTGAGCCCTTGCTGTGTATGAAAATATCTGTGTGACGCATGCTTTTGTGGTGCCGTTGGAGACCAGGCTGGATGCGCTGTCAGTTGGGGGAATGGTGCTTGGTGTCACCCAGTTAGGGTGCAGGTACTGCACAGAGAACTCCATAGCCATCTGAGTCTCTTCTCCGCTGTGTTGGACCTGTATCTATTGTTTAGCCACTGCAGAGCAGAAGCCCTGTAGCTCGTGCCAATTTGCCCTCTTTCTCGAGACTGATTCAAATTCTGGAGATAGCTGGGTGAAACTTTGCCCTGCATGATTATGATATGCAAGATCACTTACGCTGTTGCGGAACACTTGGGGGCAATGTGGGCGGTCGGAAGATTACGCGCTGTGACAGTAAGGCAGTAACCGCCCACGATGGGCGAGGCTTCCTAAGGAACTATGTAGCCCTGTGTCATTACACAATAAAGTGCCATTTTTGCATCCTCTATGTTAGAGACAGTGTCTAAAATGACCCTTAACGGTAGAGGTTAAGTGTCCAGTATCACAGCAAGTTACCACATTACGCCAGCAACATTTTAGGTTGCATGAGTGATCTGGAATCTCAGCAGGAGAAGGCAGCTGAGAGTTCAGCACTGTAGGATCTGGCTTTTAGTCCATTTTATTTTGAACTTAACTTTAAGTTTTCGTCATTGACCATCTGTCTTTTCATTCACTATTTGGGGTGTTCTGAAACTCCATATTCTGTCGGTCCCTGTAGTTATATAATGAATTTAAACCTCCTGTAATTCAACCTGAAGTCCTAGAAATAGGTTTTGCTTGGGCTACCTTCCATTTTTAGCAAGCCCGGTACCTGTGGCTGATTGCTATCTGCCTATTTGCTTTCTTACCTCAGAACGTAACCAAGTAGGTACTATGTTCTCACTCGCTTATTGTTTCTGCTGGTGTTTTGCATTCCCATGAAGGGAGAAGTCTTTAGTACACATGACAACAATGCATCTTTTTTCCCTGACACGATGCTGACTCCTCAGGGATGCATGTGATATGATCCTCGAGCATCACCTCATAGGTCACACATGCATAGAGGCTCTGCAAGCTGCTGAGCTCCTTTAGTTCGTGCAGGAGCCCTGGTGTTAAAATTCGACTAGAATGGGGAGCTGGCACTTAAAAGAGTCACCCAGGATAAATAATGATCATGAGGAGCACAAGCATGTGGCTTTTCAAATCTCTTCCGGATAATGTGAAAGGCTGATGAATGTAATCTTCTTCTCTTTTAATGTTCAACTATCCTTGGCATCTCCAGCCAGTGGCATCATGGAGGTGTCTGGCTCAGAACAGTGAATAACATGAAAAATGCAATGTTTACAACTTCTGTTTTTATGCATTTATGCAGAGGACGTACCTTTAGATTCCTCTGGTGGCTGGTGAAATCCAAATATAAAACAATTCTTGTTTTTGATAAAGTCAAATATCAGAACCCTGAACTAAGATCAGACTTCACAGTAGAACGTTTAGATGTAGGCACACAGAACTTTGTTTGTTGTAAGTTTTCTCCCAGGAAAAAGGATATGATCAGTGGTTTCAGACTGAGCATAGGTTTTTAATTGCTTAGCTATTCGCCAGGAGGTAGTAGCCACTAATATGTGACTGCACTGTACAAATTACTTCTGCAAACTGGTATTTTTACAGGAACGTGAATGAGATGCTAAAACTGCATTTGAACAGAATTGGAGCACCTGACTCCTTAAATCCCTTGTGAAAAGCATGGGCATAGCCTATCGCCACTGTATCAGAGCACATAGGGAACACTAAGGACTGGGATTTTTTTTCAGAACCTGAATACCGTTAAGTTTGAGCTATTTCCCATTATGTGACAGCAAAACAGATTAATTGTATCTCAGGCTCCATTTTCAGTATGTTTGTCACCAGATTGGGTGAATAGGATCATAATCCTTCTATTC
>NW_010405302.1:72570-75549 GCF_000710305.1 Buceros rhinoceros silvestris | reverse complement strand
CTGAACCGCAGCTTACTGCATGACCTTTTCAACAAATGTATTTTAATTAGCTCTATGCTCACCTTCCTACTGCTGAAAGCAGGAAAAATGGATTATTGACAGTATGGAGTATTATATATTTAACCTTTTAGGCTGAGAATTTGGGCTGGAGTGGAACCAATCTGTTAGGACAGTTGCCAATATTGTACAGGTCAAACTGTGGCTAATTCGTAGTTTAATTGTATACACTCAGGTGTATACAGTGCACATCTCTGGAACCACAAAACATCTGTGGTGATTAAACAGTCTTTGGAGTGTTCTGTTCTTCCCTGATTCTTCTCTTTCTGCTTTTCTATGGCAGCCTCAAGCTCTGCATCTAAAGGACCCCTGGTATGTGATTTGTACAGGGATGAGGCAATACTGAAAACATTTGCTCATCTGCAAGGATGTCTAACTCCAACCCATCGGTAACGTATAGCCAGAGCCAGGGCCAGTTTCTGGTCAGGGAAGAGGCTAATTAGAGAAAGAGTACTTCAGGACACGCTCCAAACAGAACTAATCCATTTTTTATAAAAACGGGTGGAAATCGCAGAGGAGAGGCCATATTCTGCCGTGGGAGCACTGGCCAACTGCTTCCTCTTCAATCTGCAGCTTTAAAAGGCTTCAAAGGATTCTTGTTAAAATAAAAAGGGTGTTGTTAAATCCCTATGCACTGATGCATTTTGTGTATTTGACCATGGCTCTCTATAATAATGTTACAGATATCCTCACTGGAGGATAGTGGATCTTACCCACCTCTGCTGTTCACCACAGCATCCTGCCGGAAGGAACCCTTTGGATTGAGTCACAGGCAGCCAGGGACTCTTAACTTTTTTGCCCCACAACTACTATTTTGACCCTGGAACATCACACCACCTCTCTGACTTGCTCTCTCAGCTTCTATCTGCCTGTCAGTTCACAGCGTAGACTCTTGCAGGAGGTGAGTTAGCTTTACCTGTGTGTCTGTGTGCTGCCTAGCAAAATGCTGCTGCGCGCAATATGGCCACTGTGGTGCAAATGCATCATCAGTGCTAATCCAGGACAAAAAAATGGATGAAGCCTGAGTGATGCAACCTCAACCAAAGAGAGAAATGCCACATTACATGAGAGTTTTCTTTCTTCAGTTCTCTGCACCTCCACACCTTGCCCTTAGTTACTCTACCAGAGCCCATACTGGCTGCTCAGAGGTTTGGTAGATGTGCTGCAGCTGGGAGGAGAGCCACCAGCCCACACGCTGGAGCAGGCAGTGCAGCCATGGCACTGCATGCAGCCCTGGACAGTTACAGAAAATTAGGTACTCACAACCATGGTTGCTGAAAGCACAATTTGGACCCCAGTAGAGGGGACTGTGAATAGCTTCTGGTTTTCAGGAAACATAAGTGACAAGCTATCAACCCTAGCAATTGGTTTCTATCAGCTTATATTGGTTACATTTTCAAAGCTATGTTCAAAAGGAAAAGGGCAGGAAACATAATGCTTCAATGATACTGCCATTTGCTAGATTCCCTTAATAAGCCAGCTGTGAATAGATGAAATTGCTTTGTGAACCTGCTGCATGAAGCACAAGTTCCTTGTAGCTTTTGCAGGCAGAGGAATATCTGCTGAGGTTAGAAAATGCCCCATGGATCAGCAGAGCAATTCTGCTGCCAAAACCTCAAGTTAAGGTAACTCCTTTGAAAGGGTGCGAAGGAGGAGAGCGTGCAATGAGGTCATTTCGACCTCTCTCTAGCCAGATGCATGCACCTATAGCAGCGATGAGGCCAAGAGGCTAATCCAGATAAGGGAGAACAAAATAAGTGCCAGTTTGATATACGAGTACATACCAAGCTTTAAGCCTGGCTCCTGCCCTTTTCTGTGTGTAATAAATGAAATGACCTTCCAGTTAAAGTGTAAGAGATTGGAAAAGACAAAGCAGAGCAGTGAGGCACTTTCTCCCAGTGTATACTCACATTAGAATTCCGCTCTCACACTCTTGCAAAGGAAAACTGTAGCTTGAAGAGAAAACAACATAGCATTAAGCCATCTTGGTGTCAAATATTGTAAAAGAAAACAGTTAACGACACTGCATTCTCATTACCAGCTTTGGGTATAATAGCCTCCCTCCCTCAATACCAAACAGGATTTCTTAGTGCTCTTTTGTGCTTAAGTCTCCATCTTGGCAATTCCACCCAGCCTGCTGCTCATAAACTGTAACTCCTTTGTCATTCGCAGGTATTTTCTGTGGTTTTTGCTTTTATTGTGACCTGAAACTATTTTATGACTGAGTTCTATTGTTGTTCTGTGTACAGTGGGTAATGAAACACCTTTATCTGCATCTTTTGGTTCTTTCTTTTATTCTCCTGGCTTAATGACATTACTGTGAGCACCACTGGGACTGTTATGCAGATGTACTGCATAACAGGGAAGTTGCTGCTTCAGGATAAGCCATTACTTTTTGTTGCCCCCACAGGCCTGGGAAAGATAGCTATTACAAACAACTTCCTGCGACAGTTACCTCATGAAAAATATGTTGTATGTCAAATTAACTTCTCAGTGCAGGCCTCAGCTAATCATACCCAGGACATCTTCCTAACGAAACTCGAAAGGTACCCAGAGTTTTAATTAAAATCAAATATGTAATTGTGCTTAGTTTACTCCACGGAGATTATCCACAAAATAATATGAAATGCTCTCCTTCCAATTCTGACAGAATAAATGAAAGCTGATTTGTTTCTCCATGTAATGTTTATTACCAGGGAAAACTACACTTTAATTGATGTTGTCAAATATTCTGATTTATGGGGTATATAGAGCAGCACATAGTCCAGAAAGCACATCTACTTAACTTTATCTTCCTAGCTGTTTTTGCTTCAGGAGAATGAATCTGCTGCCTGTCCCTGGATATTCTTCAGTCTAAAGCATATTAAAGGGAATCACCAGATTGGGTCCCAACTAGTAAAGAGAGCCATCTGTTAGGGAAAG
>NW_010405302.1:59101-72490 GCF_000710305.1 Buceros rhinoceros silvestris | reverse complement strand
GAGCAGTAGGCTATATATGGTACTCGCCAGCACACGGAGGGCAAAAAGATCAACTGGAAGAATGGCAGCATCCAGGGGATTATATCTAGAAAGTGGTTAGCTCCCCAGCATCTAAATCATGCATTTTTAATTCATCACATGGCAGACAAGCAAGTCAAAAACATTAATTGGCATGATAAAAGGGAGCTCATACTGTATTCTGCACTTTTCAATATGGAGAGGCTTGCTTGCCAGCCAGCCTAGACGAAACTTGGAACTTTGTATTTGCAAGCACCAGAAATGAGATCTGTGGACAACATCACACATCAATTAGTGAAAACCAAACAAACAAACAAACAAATAAATAACAGTGAGGAGAAAGTGCTCGGTGTGGGCATGAGTCATTAAGAACATTACAGATGATAATTTTGGTGTTAAAACTTACTGTAATAATTGCAGATTCCCTGAGCAAACAAAATAAAAATTTGTCTCAGCTATAATAAAAATAGTCAGCTATATAAAGAGTACTTTCTTATGCACAGTGGAGTTTGATAAATGCTATTATGAAAACTGACAGACTCTAGTGAATGGAGAAATACATCCTACAAACAGTAGAAAATGACATGAGGGTATTTGCTGAGGGGCTCACAAGTCAGGATCATTCTCATCTCTGGATAGTCAAGATAAAACCACTTGCTCAATTTATTGTTTATATTCATTTTTTTCTTTAAGATATATTTTCAAACTTCTGTCATTAAAGAGAATGTTAAGGCGGTCTAGGCAGAAGATGTGGAATAACTAGGTGTCCAGAAATGATCAGTCCCAGTCCTGGCAAGGTTACCATAAGTTTGTGCCTTCAGGTAGCTGCGCTTTTTTAACCTATACTAAAATAAGAATTTTCTCTCAAATGAGGTAAATTCTCACGAGAAGACAGTTTTCAATTTATATAAAGTACATATGCAATACCATGGGAAAGCCAATTCAACCAGAGTTTATCTTATCTTAAATAAATAGTATGCAAAGACCAATAAAATTTGAGATTAAAGAAAAGAAAAATAAATCAGCCTAGTATGAATACATTAAAATACATTTTCCTCCCTTCCAGTACCTCTTCACTTGGGTCCAGTCCGCACGCGTCCCATCACACACATGCACTGACTGCCTTGCTCATGACCCAGCATTTTCCTAAGTAAGGATGCTAATGAGATGACTTACAGGGCTTTGGATATGGTACCCCTGTGGGTCTGATTATAAATATAGCACTGGAACAGACTCTGGGAAAGTGATAGTTCAATACTGAGATAGAATCATAGAATCATTCAGGTTGGAAAAGAGATTTAAGATCATCAAGTCCAACTGTTAACCCAGCACTGCTAAGTCCACCACTGCTAAATCATGTACCTATAGCACCTTGTCTACATGTCATTAAAACACCTCCAGGAATGGCAATTCCACCACTTCCCTGGGCAGCCTGTTCCAAAGCTTTACAACCCTTTTGGTGAAAATTTTTTTCCTAATACCCAGCCTAAACCTGTCCTGATGCAACTTGAGGCCATTTCCTCTTTTCCTATCACTTGTTACTACATTCAAGCTGATCAACACTCCTACTTGACTTGGTGTCTTCTGCAAACTTACTGAGGGTGTGCTCCATGCCCTCATCCAGATCATTGATAAAGATATTAAAGAGAACAAGCCCCAGTACTGAGCCCTGGGGAACAGCACTTGTGTCTGGCCACCAACTGTGGTTTATTTTCCAGTTCATAAAAATTATTCGAAAATTCCATCTGTTGGGGTGATGGATTGCAGTGGATTAGCTATGAAATGAGTCAGAACATGCAGATTCTGAAAAATGTAATATATATCTGGAAAATCTCTTAAACGTTTTGAAAAAAAGTGTCTTTTGTGCTCTTTTTATATCTGTTTCTGAGCCAAAAGCTGATGAAGAACCTGAAAAGTGGTGCTCCAAAACTATATGAAAGAAATGTACTTTTTTTGAATGAGAAACACAGGCTACCCAGCTTAGATAGGTAGACTAGATGAGGTTTCTTCCCTGATTATGCCTGTCCAGGATCACTTGGGGTTATTTATTAGAGGCCAGGATCATAGTGGTACAACTTTTAGCATAGTTTCCCAGAGTTACTTTGGCCCCATCAGCTGAAGCATATAGAAAACATTTCAGAAATATTTACTCAGAGTCAGTGAATATTCAATGTATGTGTCTCCAAGCACTTCCTGGGAATGAAATCAAACTGTAATATAGATGATGCAGACCTTCATTTTAAGGTTTTCAGTTGATCACAGAGACTTGTAAAAGTAAAGAACCCAGAAAATATTCTTGTAAAAAAGGTCATTGTTTGTATTTTATTAACTTTTTAATTGCTAACATCTGCCACTAAATCGGAAGCCCCAGCACAAAACATGTTGCATTTTATGTACAGATCAACACAATCTCGTGTAGTAAAAATAGATGATGGAATGACACAGCACCCAACTTGGTCCACATGGTATAGGTGTCTGTCATCTTGAAGTGGTTGCTGTGGAAGTTAGATGGGTGGAAACACAGGTAGCAATTTGGAAAATGCAGCCTAGCTCTTAAAAGAAGGCTGTGGGTGGTCATGGCATCAGGGAAACCCCGGCAAAACATGTCCATGTTCATGGGTGGGGACCAAGGGGAGGGTGTAGGGCTCTCCTGTGGGCACAGAAGTATTGGAGTAAAATGAAGGAAGCCAAACAAATGCAAGTCCATCTGGACAGTCATTGGCTAAGACCAGGGAGGCAGGAGGTGGTGACCCAGAGGAGGGAGGAGAGGGGTGTCAGTCATATGTAGGTTTTAGGCAGAGTGGAGGCAGCGGGAGGTTGTGACAGTGGTGCACGGTGTACCTTCAGAATAACAAACACTGCCAAACTTCCTGATCAAAGAGGTGCTTAAGCTGCATACAGCGCAAGGCAACTTTCTGGTCTGTAAAGAAATCAGTTAAAGGAGAAGCCATCCTGGATCTGTCAGAGTGACTCAGTCGGTGATTATTTCAGTGGAGTATTTGATCAAATGACTCAAACTTCCAGGCATTTTGTCAACTGACTGAAAATGAACACCAGACGTCTGACTACACGCCTGAAGTCACGTACTGAATTAAGCAGTCAAATAAATAAGGGGACTAGCAGTTAGTGCACAGTGTGCTCTCAAAAATTAGATTTCTTTCATCCCCTGGTGACAAAGATTGGACTGCCCTTCTTTGAACCAGTGGGGGAGGAAGGACACCCTGTACTTCTTTGTCCACGTCTGCTTTGTTTGTAACTTGTCCAAACCCTCTGCTGAAGGGCAGTGAGGGGGAGGTGAGGGCTGCAGTGTGCTATCTTCTGCGTCAGTCAAAATTCGTTGGCCTGGAACAAGAGATGGGGACAGGTGCTCTTCAGGAACTAGAGAAACAACTTCATCTTCTTCTGTGGAGCTTTTCTTGCGCTGCCTCTCTCTCGGAGCAGATTGCATTTACCCACCTACTGGAGCAAATGTGGGTTGAGTGATTTTCATAGTTTGATTACAGCTTCTGTTCTGAAGTTCTTTGCCTGAGCTGTTTCACCATTCCTTGGTGACCACATCTAATTAATTCCTGAAAAAAAGAGGGAGATCTTTGCCAAGTAACTTCTCCCACAGACAGTGTCTTTTCAGGATGTACACTTAGGCCCCTGAGTAGAAACTTAGCTGCTTGCATCAGGGCATATAGACAGACAGGTTGCACTGTTAAGCACGTCACTTCAAGCCGGCTTAGGGAATGTGAAGTGCTGTACTGAAAGGCAAGGAGGGAACTAGCACTTTTCCGTGGTTGTCTGCACAGCCTTCTGGTGAGCAAAGGGAACTCCAGATCCAAGTTCTCCCTGGAAAGTCAGCGATTAACACAAACATATTCTGTGCTTCCTGAACAAGAGGTATGAGGAAAAGAGATTGTCCTTACCAGCATTGGTTGGCCCTTCAGACACTGCTGGAGCTGATGCCTGTTGCTGGTCTTGAGGTACAGCCTTGCAAGATATTAGAATACAGAGAAATTTCATGGCAGATTTCCCAACATGAAAAAATCCAAAAAGGTACTTGGTGAACTGAAAACGAATCATGCCTGTCTTCGGGAAAAGGCTTTTCTTATCTAAACATATATTCCTGTAGATTTGTTTTGTGCTCAGGTTTAAGCAGGAAACAGTTTGCAGGAACGCTCTGAACTCCCAATCTCTCTTTTCCTTTGATGCAAGGAAACTGCCTGAGAATCCACAGCTGTCCAGCTGTTCCACAAGGAAGAAGAATGACCTGCTCTGAGTACTGCAGGCAGTTCCCTTCATTGCCAGAGAGAAGCCCTTCGCAAATGACATCCTGTTGATATTTCTGCAGGGCTCCTTCATCCAGAAGGCTTCAGAACAGATCTTACTCATCTATGAGTTACTGCCTCCATTTATTCCAGGCAAGAGGCCTAAGTTAAAATGGAAATTAATGTGTTTGTTAACATCTTTCTCACTTATGTTTGTTAGCTTTTCTCATATGTACAGTGTATATTACAATGAATTAAAAAATAATAATAGCTAATCGCAGCCTGGCAGGGATTTTTAAATGGATTTAATTTTTCTCTATCATGCTTACATGTAATCTCTGACATTCAGTGTTTTATTGGCTTGTTATCACTCTAGCGGTACTTGCAGACTGTGCCTGTATTACTTGCAGAATAACCGTGGGAAACAGTCTGAACTTGGTGCCAGGGAAGGATACGAAGCAGGTGATCTTGAATGCTGTCATGTACAGGACAACCAGGTGATCAGGCCCAGGTGATCAGCATGAGTTTATGAAAGGCTGGTCCTTCTTGACTCACCTGATCTCCTTCTATGACAAGGTGACCTGCTTAGTGGGTGAAGGGCGGGCTGTGGATGTCTATGTAGACTTTAGTAAAGCCTTTGACACCATTTCCCACAGCATTCTCCTGGAGAAACTGGCTGCTCAGGGCTTGCATGGGCATATGCTTTGCTGGATAATAAAACTGGCTGGAAAGTTGGGACCAAAGAGTGGTGGTGAATGGAGTTAAATCCAGTTGGTGATTGGTCACAAGCGGTGTCCCCCAGGGCTTGTATTGGGGCTTGTTCTTTTCAACATCTTTATCAATGATCTGGAAGAGGGGATCGAGAGCACCCTCAGTAAGTTTGCAGACAACACGAAGTCGGGCAGTCACGTTAATCTGCTTGAGGATAGGGAGGATCTACTGAGGGATCTGGACAGGCTGGTTTGATGGGCTGAGGCCAGTAGTATGAGGTTCAACAAGACCAAGAGCTGGATCCTCCAGCTGGGTCACAACAACCTCCTGCAACACTACAGCCCCGGGGAAAAGTAACTGAAAATATGTCCAGGGGAAAAGGACCTGGGGGTGCTGGTCAACAGCCGGCTGAAGATGAGCCAGCAGTCTGCCCAGGTGACCAAGAAGGCCAACGGCATCCTGGCTTGGATCAGAAATAGTGTGGCCAGCAGGAGCAGGGAAATGATTGTCCCCTGGTACTTGGCACTGGTGAGGCCCCACCTTGAGTACTGTGTCCAGTTTTTGGTCCCTCACTACAAGAAGGACATTTTGGTGCTGGAACGCATCCAGAGAAGGGCAACAAAGCTGGTGAAGGGTCATGAGAACAAGTCTTGTGAGGAGCAGCTGAGGGAACTGGGATTGTTTAGCCTGGAGAAGAGAGGGCTCAGGGGACACCTTATGACTCTCTACAACTACTTGAGAGGAGGTTATAGCATTGAGGTGGGGCCAGTAATGAGTTCATAGGTCTAGAGGAAATGGCCTCAAGTTGCCCCAGGGGAGGTTTAGGATGAATAGTAGGAAAAAATGCTTCAATGAAAGGGCTGTACATCATTGGAACAGGCTGCCCAGGGAAGTGGTGGAATCACCGTCCCATGAGGTATTTAAAAGACATGTAAATGTGGTGCTTATGTATATGGTTTAGTTGTGACCTGTCAGGGAACTGGGATTGTTTAGCCTGGAGAAGAGAGGGCTCAGGGGACACCTTATGACTCTCTACAACTACTTGAGAGGAGGTTATAGCATTGAGGTGGGGCCAGTAATGAGTTCATAGGTCTAGAGGAAATGGCCTCAAGTTGCCCCAGGGGAGGTTTAGGATGAATAGTAGGAAAAAATGCTTCAATGAAAGGGCTGTACATCATTGGAACAGGCTGCCCAGGGAAGTGGTGGAATCACCGTCCCATGAGGTATTTAAAAGACATGTAAATGTGGTGCTTATGTATATGGTTTAGTTGTGACCTGTCAGTGCTGGGCTAACAGTTGGGCTTGATGATCTTAAAAGTCTCTTCCAAGCAAAATGATTCTGTGACTCTGTGAAATACAGGCTCCCCCAGTACCAACATGCACAACAGGTCCCAAGCCAAGCAGCGCACGTCCTGTGACAGGAGAGCTGGTTTAGCATGATTCACAATACAGGGGTTTTTGTCTTTCCCACCACTGCTTTGAAGGAAGGAAGCATATAATGGAATGACTTACAACACATAATCAGTAGGTGGCCTGAAAACACACTCAGGCTCAACCCTTGAACTGCCCTTGTGCTGAAGCTGACAGACTCTACATGATTATTGTCAAAATGAAAGGTGGCTACCTTTCATAGCATTGTGACATATTACATAGGAAATTATGACATTATTACATGTGAAATAGTAGAACTTGAATGTTGCCCATGTGGGTATGAGTGATGTGCATGTCAGCTGCGCAGGGGATGAGGACCAGCTGGGGTTCCTGACTCTCCCCACACAGGTCCTGCCACTGCCTGGGGGGGATATTTAGGTTTCACCATGCAGCTTCTTTTTATAAAGCTTGAATCCATTGTAATGTTCCAAAATACTGAGGACTGTTGGTGCCTGCAGTGCAGGAAGCACTGTTGCTATGGTAACCAGTCCTGTATCTTCTTTTTTGTTGTTGTTGTTTCTGTATTAAAAAACAATATATATATATGTGCATTACTTTTATTAGATTATTGTACTTTCAAAAAACATTGCTCAGCTTTTTACCTTAGAATCAACAGTTTAATTTCAGACTGGGTCAGTACCAAAATTATGATCATTATTATTCCAGATGCTTTTTTGGTGGCCTTTGTGAATTTACTGATGGTCCCAGCTCAATAGATAGTGACAGGTGTCTACACTATTAGTGTCTACTACAATTAGCACTAATTGGTACCTCTATTGGCAGCGGAGGTTGGCTAGGGATTTAATGGAGAAGAGAGATAAACATGCTCTCTCTGTGTTCTTCTCTTCTTTCCCCAAATATAGAGCAAATACATCTGAAATAAGTCCTCATGGTCAAAGTAAAGAACAGAGGAAGTTTCAATATTTATTACTTGGTTCATTCCTGAGTGGTAGCTTAATGGAAGCATTCAATCTCTGAGACTTCCAATTTGGCACTTTTCAGGTGAAATTTTCATTACTAGCCTAATTTTTTCCAGGTGCACTTCTGCAGCTGCGATGTATTGTGCCATAATTTAGCACCTGCAGTTCTTTCTAACAGCAAGAATTTCCAACCAGGAAAACAAAGGTTGAGTCCAGCCTTGATTTAAATAAATAAAAATAAAAAAGCCGCCCCGTCATGTAAAGAGCAACAACAAGCTGCTTTTAAAGAAGGTTTAATCACGCAAAAGTGTTAGTGATACAATACTCTTTGCTGATAGGCATTAATGAAAAGGGGAAGGAATCTCTGTGTGTTGCATATTAAAGGATTTTCTATAAGACTGTTCATTTGCTTAATTGTTACTTCCCTTTGTAGAAAATCTCCCCCATTTGTTAATTTGTTTCTTTTCTTCTTATGCCTGACAAATAGCTCTACCCGTGTTAAGTTGTTTGCTTGTGATAGGGGAAAGGGTTTTTTTATTTATGCCTGTGAAGTTAGTTGAAAGTCTTAGAAACGTGAAATTTATAGCAAGTTCAAAACAGGTGAATTACACTCCAAGTAAGTGTTGGCAGCTCTTTATCTTTTCCTTGTTTTTCATATTTAATTCCACCCTTGAAAGACGGAATATGCATCATTTCCCTGTCGTCTCTCTCTGGTTCACATTGAGTGAAGTGTTTTGAATTAATTATGTTAAATTATTAATAGCTCAAGATTTGAAAACATTACAGGATGTGAGTAATGTTTTATCAGGCAGTAGCTGTATGATAATTCTGACGTTTTCATACAGTAGAGTTCACTTCTAGCTGATAGGTAAAAATTATGGCTATGCGTTGGATGCACTGAATTTGGTTCATTGTGAAGCATAATAAGGTAACGACCGTTCAAGTTGCATGTTAGCAAAAAACCTCCTGTTAATGAACAGACTTTGGGAAAAACAATGAAGGCAGCATTTCTTAGGTCATGTAAAACGAACTGTATAGAAATAGAGAATACAAAGCAGCTCCATATTGCTAAGGACATGAATGACATAAGAGGCCTTTTTTGCATCTAATTCCTGTGGTTCTCTGACACAAAATATTATCTGATATATCACATCTGTCAGTAGTTAAGTGATGACTACGTAGCAGTTCATTTGTCAGGGAAAAAGGAAAAATACTGTTAATGCTAGGCCCTGAAAACAAGGTATTGAGCTGTGAGAATTCTTCTAGCATAAAGGGACAAATACAAAGTTTATCTTCTGTTAAATCTCCCAGACATTTTAACTAGGGCTATGAAATAAATGGTCACCTAAATCAAGCTGTATTAATTTCAAGTATTGTTTTGATCCTGTTTTATGGCGCTACAACCATCCGACACCGTTTAAGGGAGGTGAGACAGCTGACAAAAGACTCAAGAATTAGTCCTATAATTATTTGCACAGAGAAAATGGCTTCTTTCCACATTCAGCCCACAGTGTAGTTCCTGATACATTTCATCAGCCTCATGTAATAAACCCTGTGGAGGAATTAAAGAGCCAGAGAACACAGGTTAGACTCGGAAGACAGACGCCAGCACTTAGTGCTCATTTCAGCCCTGCAGTGTTTGCAGGCCACTTGCCCTGCTCTGCCTCCAGCTCCCTGGCTGCCTGTGTTTCCCTGGGTGGGAGCCAAGGACCCAGGTTCAGGGCGCCCCTCCAGCAGAGTGGGGAATGATGCCATTTCTTAGAAGAGCTGCCCTACCCAGGGCACTTTCCTGGGGTTGGCACAGGTTCCATTTCTTGTACCAAACAATGAGCTATTACGTGGACTGGTGAGAAATGTTTGCAGAGGGGTATCCAATTCTCCTTAAAAAGCTGGATTTCATCTTGCTGTGACTCTTGCAGTCTCCTGGTGGATAAGGTCCTTGGATGGTGGCTGTGGCAGGTGGTGGCTCTGAACCTGTTCTCTCTGCTGTATGGAGAAACCTTGAGCACCCAGCTTGGAGCTGTGTTTCCTTATGAAGACAGAGGGCCTAAAAGCCTTGTGTGGCATGACCTAAATCCCCCCTGTGGATCTAGACCCATCTGAGTTACAAGCCTTAGTGTAAGAGACAAACTATGTATACCTATGTCCTTATATATCTAACTATAAAGGGTTGCATTTCCTAAGGTATTTAGACATCTGTTGAGTCATGTAACTGCTAGAGTGATTTTCAAATGTACCTTAGTAGTTTTGACAGCCAGTTCTTATTTCAAAGAGTTATGTAGACAGCCAGAAAGATTTTTCAAAACATTTATCTATTTCTCCGAGTATTGCACATCTACTGAAAATCCATCCCACGGTCTTTTGCAGGGAGAAGCATGATGCTATTCATATGCATCTATAACATTAAAATACCCATTGACTCACCATTTTATAACATAAGCCTTGGCATCTGATTCAGTGCTCCCAAGGACTCCTGCAGGACCGGTCTTCATTAAGATGATCTTCATCCTCTCCGAAGCAAATGTTTTACTCTTCCACTGGCTAGTAGGTGTTCAGGTTGTTTTACCACTTCCACTCTTTGTAGCTGATATTTCAACACTGCCTCCTGTCCTCACAATGCTCAACCCTCCCGTCTCTTGGGTGTGCTAGATATTTCCCAGGGACCCAGCACAACAAATCCAGCTTGCGTAGAAGTAGAACCAATGTCTTATTTTTGATTCCTTAGCTTACCTATTATCCACACTGGAGCACAGAATCCTTTTGCTGACAGATCTACCAGGTACTTTTGAAGGGGGAGAAAAAGCAGGGAAATTCTTGCAAAGGCCTACAATTAAAATCTTCTGTCATACTACATGCTGAAATGCAGGGTGTCATATCTCAGCTCTCTTCCATTTACACTGTTATTTCAGTGTCACAAATGTTTGTGGTGTAATCAGGATACAGACTGGCAGAACTGAAGCAATCTGCTCTGTAGTTGCCTTTAGTTCTAGTTCTCATTGTCTTGTAATTAGCTGGAGTAAATGCGGCTCCCCAGCAGCACACTGTGCACTGTGACATGCTTTGGAATGAGGTACAGGACTGGGAATACAAGCATTTCACTCAGGGTGCCAAAGTGACAACCATAGGTGCACCACCGAAATTCAGCTCCTATAATCTCTCACCTAATTAATTCCATTGATACGTTCATCAGAGTCTTGTTGACTGTTTTTAACACAGATTTTTTCTGCACCATTTTTTATTATTATTACTATTATTTAAACTGGAGTAGTTTTATTGGCTTGTTTACTTCAGAACAACTTGCCACCTTTGATTAAACTCCATGTGGATTTATAACTATGTCCTCCCCATGTTTCTGTGACCTTTACGGCACATCTGATAAAAATAAAAGGTCATGGATTCCAAAAGAACTGGTTCTAATAATAATGTCAGGCAGGCTTCCCTGAAAGTGTGTGATTTCCCTCCCTTCTCTCTTTTCCTCTGTTCTTCTCTTTCTCTTTCTTTCTCTCTTTTTTTCTGCTTTTTCAAAGTAAGATGAAAATTAACATGAATAAAATTAATGGTTTAATTTTGCAGAAGAAATAAGAAGGTTTACAGTGCTTCACTAGGGAAAAGGGCTTTTGTCTTTGTTGATGACCTAAACATGCCTGCCAAGGAGAAATATGGTGCCCAACCTCCCATTGAACTGCTGCAGCAATGGATTGACCATGGCTACTGGTTTGACAGGTGCAATAAATATTAATTAGTGTGCTTGGCTACAGAGGAATAATGATATACACTGTTTCTCTGAAGCGTTAAATTGTAGTGTTAGTCTTTTATAATTTCTCATCTTCTCAGTCACAACAGGAAAACAGTCTGAGTTACATGACTTCTCTGTATAGGAAAGGGAATAAAGGCTTGTATTTTGAAGTGAATTACATCGCGAGAAAGGCAAACTTATATGGGAGAGAGGCGCAACATGCATTTTCGTATTTTTGAGAAAACAATATCAGTATTTAACCCAGCACAAAACAGTTTCAAATAAATTTTTAGTTCTTGGTTGTTCAGGTCTAAAACAAAAACATTTGTCTTCCAACAAATGACTTTTAGGTTAAAATGCAGTTGAAGATGTTTTTCTAACATGCAGTCAGTGTTAAGAGTGTAATAGACTCAGGCACTTTTCTGCATGATTTGTGTTAATACATTGCATTGGTTGTTAGAAAGACTTAAAATTCTCCCTTGTTTATGTCTCACATGTCTGAATTTAAAAGAAGCTTCTGTTCATTAAGAGTAAGCCTAGTTAATCCGCAGCTTTAAAAAAATCTAGATTTGAATAGGGAAAGTAAAACAGCACCTAACCATGGAGGCTCCTTTACAGAGCTCAATTATTAGACAGATGTAACCATACTTTATTATACCCTTAATTATATACACCTAAGGTATAAAGCAGCCACACTTTTACAAAAAGAAAGGGACATTAATTAAGAACTGGTACTTCTCCCATGTTTTATTATTATTATGGTTCACAGTTATGCTTCAACCAGTCATTACACACATTACTGTAGTGAAGATCTTGTTTTCTAGTAATACGTGTTTAACGTTGTGTTACAACTTCACATGGCAGTCTCAGCCTATGTTCCCTCTGTGCTTTCCAAGAGGGAGGCATGAAAGTTGGCAGGTAGTGTCTGCATTTCAATTGGAACTCCTACCTTTCTCTTTATCCTTAACCAAATAAAATAAAGGTTTCAGCTTTTCTGTAGTACAATACAAAAGAGCAAGAAAATAGGAGAGTAGAAATGTGGGTGTTTTCAAGTCTGATGTTTTCTCAAAACTATAGACTATTTCTTAATATTTTCAAAGTGAAATTGCTCCAGAAGCTTAAAGCATTAGGCAGAATCTTTTTGTCATTTTATACTGAACTTGGGAAACAGTGAGTGAAATGCGTGCAATTTTCCTGCTCCAAAATCTCTCATTTTCTAACAACTACAGCAGAGATTTTTTTTCCTTGTAGGAACTATAAGGTTTTTCTTTGTCAGAAATGTTGATACTACCCTACCCTCTGTATAAACCATGAGATGGAGTTTGGGAAGAAGCACGTAGGGACAATGAGAAAACAAACTCATGCCATTTTAAATACAAAGGTTTTGCTCCTTTATATACTCAGAATTACTTCTGCTTGTGGGTGCAGCTTGTCACTTGTCAGCCTGTCTGGATGAGCAATATACACAGAAAGAACAATTCGAGGAAGATGGTCTTTGCTGGATAAACAACAAAGCATTAGTTACCTGGAAGGCAAGAAGACTGGCATGTTTTTTCCCCCAATGACAGTCTATAACAAGCAAATATTTGCTGATAATGTCTGACAATATAGCCACAGGAAGAAGCAGCGAGGTAATTCTAGGTAGTATCCTTTACTGTCAGAGGGATCCATGGCTTTCTAAGGTGATTAAACTGCTGGCAGCAAAGCCATTGAGGATGCTAAATAGGAAAGATTTGCTAGTAAAAGACCCACTACTGCCTCCGAGTCTGCTTTCTGTCACACTATCTGTGGGGTTACTGCAAAAAATGAAAAAGGTTCCTGATTTCATGCAGGTAAGAAGTCACAAGGAAATTGTGCTCTTGCATTTACATTGTCTGTCAGCCCCTCTGTCAGTTCTCTGTTCACAACTTTTGAACCAGTTTTGACACAGCTATTGAAGTCTCAGAGATATGAAAGCATCTTAAACACAGACGGTGTGACCCCAGTGAGGGAAAAGTGGGAGTGGTGCAGGAGCAGGCCCAACGTGTAACGTGTGGTGGGGTATTGGGGTGGGAGTGCTATGGGGAATGGGCTATGGAACCTGAAGCCAAAGTGCTGCGTGAAAAGGTGAAAGCACCTTTGGCTTCCAACTCCATGAAACAAATTCTTTTTTACAATAAATAATCATGAGAGCTTTGCAATTACTTGCCTTGAGAATCTGCTTCGTGGCATATTTTTATTTCTCTACTGGTCTAAGGCTTTCTATAAGTTTCAGTCCCCTAAAAATCCCCCTCCAGACTGCTGGAGCTCAACATACCACGCTCTGCACTCAGACTACCTT
>NW_010405302.1:57900-58984 GCF_000710305.1 Buceros rhinoceros silvestris | reverse complement strand
AAAGAAGAGGATGTAAACTCATTCATTCCAAAATTACCCCACATGAAGGCTCCTTGAATAATTTCAAACCAGATGTGAGTAGCTCCATTGCCTTTGTGCTTCCTAAGCAGAGAAAAGGAGCAGGAGCCAGGAACTTATATCTGACCTCTGGAATAGCTCCACCTGGCAGAAAACCACAGCTGAAGCTTTGGTGAAGCTTCCTTCATAGTATGAGTAACATGTCATCCTTCAAAGGTGATGGTGAACTGCCAGACGGAGGCAACAAAGACTCCGTTTCTTACAACTAAAGGTACGACATTTAACCTGCTTTCCGGCAATTTGTTTAAAACCCCTTGCAAATCTACAAGGTATATTTGTGTTTGCTCATCTAGGTTTATTTGTTTGTGTCTGTGTGTATCGCATTTAAGTCCACTGGGGGGTATTTCTTGAATGCGTTAATGAAATGCCTTGATGAACACATAGATGCGCCTGTACAAACAAGGTGTGGGAGGGGGAGTCCCAGTGCGCTAATGAAGTAAGGAAGATCTAAGCTTAGTTTTGGATGAGGAAACCTCGCTGGCTAGAGCCACACACATCGCCAGCAGAAGACAGGTGTACTCCACAGGAGAAGCAGAATAGATCTGGTTCTGAGCAGTATCATCATCATTTTGTATTCACAGCACGTTCATCCTTGTGTTCATTTGTGCGTCTGTTGTATACTTAGGTCTTTGTACTCCAGCAAGCCTTACGTTATGTAAGTAGATTCATATACTCACCTAATAGACCATATGTTACAAAACGGCTCTGAGGTGGCAAAATAAGGATGAGCTCAACATGCAGCAGAAAGCTTAACTGTACTATGAGTGGAGAAATGGAGATGACATGTAGCAATAAAAAAGAACAAATCCTGCCTTAAGATACATACTGTGAGACAGGCGGCTTTTCCCACGATGAAACAAACCTGTTATTTCCTGATACTAGGAAAAAAAAGAAAGATAGATTACCACTTGCGTGAATCTCTCTTTCTCTTCCTCTCTCCTTTTCCTTCCTCCCCATATATGGGCATTGATTGCTTTACTTACCAATACTGTCCCTGAGGAAAGAG
>NW_010405302.1:48086-57783 GCF_000710305.1 Buceros rhinoceros silvestris | reverse complement strand
AAGAGTGTATTTAAAAGGTTAATTTTAAATGCCGTACAGCTCAATCTGATTTCTTTTAGAAGCAGGTCCTACAGACAGTCCTTGGCCAGACAGTCTGGTGTCCTCAATTTACATTGCTTTAAAACTATGGCTTTGCAGTGATGCAATTCTAGTGATTGATGGGAAATTTAGTGGATGTGTTTCTTAGATGGATCGGTCCTGATTTTGGAAGTTTTTTCATTAAGCAGGAACTTGGCCTTTGAACTTGGTGTGAAGGAATGTGTAATCAGAGAATTTTATAAAGACGAGTTGTGTCTGCTTGGCCCTTTGTAGATCATATGGGTGGCTGAATTACAGGGCTGTTTGACTCAATCCATCTGAAATAGTCTTGTTTAGCTCCAAGTAGGATAAGAATCTGTGCTCCCTCCCAGGGCAGGTAAATGGATAGACACCAGTTCTTGCCAGGGACAAGCAAATGAAAAGTACATCAGCCAGGCAATGACAGAAGGCTTTCCTCACCACTCTGCTTCCATCCAGGTATCCCATAAGACTCAGAAGATATTACACCTTTGACAGAGGTCATGATTCTGGCACGTTTTGTGTAGTACTTTCTATTCCTGTAAATATCACAGGTTTCCTGGATTGATCAAGAACCAGCTGCTTCATCTGTCCACTATTTGCTTCTAACCACTTCAAGGAGAAAGACACATGCGCGTATCTGTCTATCAACCTGTCTATGTGTATGCGTATATGTGTGTATGAATATATAAAAATACAGTTAATATCATACAGATAGCAAGCAGATCTGTGGATGTTTATGTCATTTAGTGTAGATACAAACACAGCAGGGAAGCAGTTCATCTTTTGGGGCTTTCCCTCACAACAATTGTTCATCAAATCAGCATCTTTTCTTTCATTTATCTCATTATCTGTCTCCTCCATGCCCATCATTCAAGAATCCTGTGACTTTGGCTATTTGAACTTTGAAGACTGCAGCAGAGTCTAACACAGATATTGCTGCAGGTTGCTCATTTTGGAAAGGGATGGGAAAATCCTAACTCACCAGCCATGATGGACATGAGAATAAGAGGTCTAGAGCATCACAGTTTACATTACAGACCTGTGCAGCTGTAGTCTGAAGAGTCAGACAAGTGCCACTCTGCACTGCTGTCAGGATTGAGCCTAAGGGCTGACTACCTGATCTGGCCTCACTGATGCTCACTTGAAGTAGCTTGAAGCTACGGGAAGGGCAGCCATTATGACACAGGGCTTTGCATGGGCTTTGCACGAGCAGCAATCCTGCCTGAAAATTTGTGCAAATGCTTAGTTGTCTGTGCCAATTTGCTGTCTGTGCTGCTTGTGCTGTCCCAGTTAAATAGTACTGCCCAACCTAACTCACTTAATATAGGTTCAAACATGTCTCTGGAGACTGTAGTAACAGCATATCTGTGGAGCAGATACCTAAGGAGGTACATATCTGGGATCTGGGGTTTTAGTTCTCCTAATTAACAAGAAAAGTCAAGAAATGTGGAAAACCTGGGTGGAGATTGGCTGATTCTCTGCAACTTTTCATTTCCTGCATTCTGCCTCTGTACCTGTTGCCCCTCTGTTCCTACTTTGCCAATTTTACCCCTTGTTTCCTTTTCAACCTCTGTTTTTTAAAAATTAACCCCCCGAGTCACACTTTTTCAATTTTAGATATAACATTTTATACTCTTCTATCTCAGGTGGTTCTGAGAAGTAGGCATGTGAAACCAACAACATTTCATCCCTGGGAATCGCCCTTGCCTCCACCAGGCTTAACTTGGCCTGAAGTGTTAAATCCCCAATGCAGTCAGAAAAAAATGAGTTGAGCTACCTGCAAAAAGACTCGCAATTGGTTTGGCCTCTCTGTAGGGCACAGAAGGAGAAGAGAAAACATCTTCCCCTTAGTCCTCACGTGATAGATGGTATGAATCTTGCCACAGCAATAAAATATTCCAGCAGCATCTGAAGATGCATTACAGAGTGTATAATTTATTATTTCTTCATACAGTCATACTTATCATGAGATTATAAAGTTAAATTTATGTATATCATATTTTGAAAATTGCCAGAGCCAACTGTGTGGGCTATTTATACTTGATCTATTAATGAGAAAACTCACTTGGCAGGCACAAAATAAAAAAAGAAAAATGTGTTTAAGTCCTTTCTTGGATTCTAGATTTTTGTATTTACATGTAGAAAATATTCAGAGCTTTAATTTTTTTTAATCCCCATTATCTAATGGGGATTAAAAATTATTTCAGAAGAGTGGGAGGGAAGAGAGTGCCCAGTTCTTTTGTTGATTGCAATCCCCCACTTAGAACGCTGATTCAAACTGTGCAAAGGACAGAATGGGGAGACAAGATTCAGCTCAGAAACCTGTTTCTTTCTCATTATTTGTACTCATCATTGCACTTGCGAAGTCTTTGTGTACATCACACAGAACACCTTCAAGAGGGGCCCTTTTAATGGAAGCAGACGCATTTCTGAGGATTCCCTAATTGGTGATTTACAGGAAGTTTGAATGGACTTGTCCATCCCTGCCTATCATTACAGAGTTTATACAGACTGTATGAGATATATCTGCATGTTTTTCTTCTGCTCCTCTTCTCAGTTGCCTTATCCCACACAAATCCTTCCTTACATGATGCAAGATGACAATCTTCCTATGTGCTGTCCTGGGTGATTCTTCAGACAGCTACCAAGCAGTTACTGACTGTTCCTTCCTTTCAAATGCAGCCTCCAAAGGGCCCCTCGGCCCTTCGCGCACTCAGTGCAAAACTTTCCATGGAACCCAGGCAAGGATCCTAGCTGTATTTCTCTCTCTCCTTCTCTTCTCTCAAGCTCTTTAACATATTATGCCCATCACTCCTTGAATGATAGTTACTTTCCACTATATCTTACTGTCACTCCACAGTATGCATTTAACTCCATGTGCATTTAAATTGAGAAAAAAATTGAGATACACAAACAAGACCCTATCTTTGGCCCTATCAAATTATTTTAATTCTGTTAATGCCCATCAGTCAGACATTTCTAACAGCAAGAAAAGTTTTGGCCAAGAGTGTTTTTCAAGAAATAAGGACTTTTTTAAGGAAATTAAAACCAATCCTGATAAACAACAGAGTGAATAGCTGGGTAATTCTTAACAAACTGCTGAAAATTATGAAAAATAACAAACATTATTTGGCGTTAGTTTATATTATGATTTTATCCTATTTAATTTTTTTTAAAACAAAATTCTCTGTATTCACTTACTCTGGTAACACCTGCTGTTTCATTTCTTAGTCAGAAGTGCTCCTAAGCTTGATAGTATAATTATATATATAGACAATACCCATCATGCAATTCACATTTTGGCTTGGAGCCTTGTTTACCTTCTCCAGTGTGTTTTCATTTCAGAGGGACTGACTATGGAGAAAGGTTACGCTTTGCTAATTTGCTGCGTAATGAAGCATTCTTGGTCAGAGAACAGCCACCTTAAAAAAGCCGCTCCACTTACAGACTTATAACATGGCGGGCAATTTGAACAAGCCTTTCGAGGGATATGAGAGGCTGATTGAGAGCCATGAAGGACATGTCTACTTCACAGCCCAGAAGAGAAGGAGGCAGGAAGAGCCCCAAGGATGGAGGAGGAGATGCCTCTTGAATGCTTTAAAAGAGTTTGACACTTTAGATTGATAAGGAAACTGAATCAGGAAAAAGCAGGTAGCAGTTTGACTATCTTGCTTGTATTTCTTTATTTCTTGTGCAGCTTTCATGTGTAAGAGCAGCGGAGTTAGAAGCCTCTGTGAAGCCTGTTAGACTTTCTGATTACTGCACATTTGTGGAGAATTAAATGGCAGATCAAAGAGCCTGCAAGCTTTGAATACTTGATAAATCTTGGGGGAAGAAGTGAAATGGCCATCAGCGGCCCTGAGAGCATGGCAGTTACACCCCAGGTCCCTGCCTCTGTGAGGGGCAAAAGGGAGTCTGTGTGGAGGAAGCCTGTTAAGGGATCAGAAAACCAGGAGTTGCCAAGTGCTGTCAAAGTAGGAATAAACATTTCCATTCATTTTATTTGTAAATTCTCCCCAACAGATAATAGTCATTTTTCAGGGGAAGAACACTCATCTGACAAACACTGACGACTGGGGAACTTGTGTGTCAGTGAAGAAAACAACATTTCTCTCACCCCCATTCAGGTTTTGCTGCCCCGGTGCATTGGGTTACACTCAGACTGTTAGTGGCATCAGATAAGCACTGTGTTTCAGGCCACCGTAGCAACCCTCTGTTGTTTTTTTCATGCAAGAATGGAGCCGAGCAATTCTCTCACAGCAAGCCATAAATAAACTGAAGCACCAGATGGACTGGTCTAGCACCAGTCACACTGCACTTTTTTAAAGCTCAGTCTTCATCCACTCCTCCCTGCTCCACCCCAGCAAGGGCAGTAGCTTTACGAACTGGAAAAAAAATGTGATGAGTCTTTCAAGGCTTCTGACACTGCTCTTTCCTTGCCTACTGTACATTTGCAGTTGAAGTTTAGCAGCAGGTTTTTTTGAAGAGTGGAGTTTGAGATCCGTGACATGGGCACGTTTTCATGATGTGAGACGGGCAACACATTGCTGCTGTGGCAGCGGGAAGCAGGGGTGGCAAAAGGAAAAGTTGCACTGAGCAGAGAGGAAAGAGACAGTGAGTTGACAGAATTACTGCCAAGGCTCTTTAAACAAAATAAAAAAGCAAGTGAAACAAAAGCAAGGGAGAAGTACTGATTTTCAAGAGGGAGCCTGAGAATTGTTAGTAAACCAGGGACTAAGTATCTGTTCTGTTGGTTTGGTATAGCACTGGTGATGGCAAAGGCCCCTACGCAAATTTCCAGAGAAAGGAGTCCGTCCCAGCAGGCGCAAACAGAGAGACCACAAACAGAGAGGAAGGGAGTTCTGGATTAGTGCGAACACTGAGGAAATACGGCATGTGCAGAGTGTCCCCTAACCTCACCAGGTTACTGTGTGTTACAAAAGGGCGGCCTTTTGCAGGGAATAATGCCCATCTTGGATGACAAACTTGGGCAAAGCATATTCTGTGGAGCAGTGTGTTTGCCTGTCCAGAGGCAGACAGGAGGACTGGAGACAGCAATTTATTCCTGTAATGTTTCTCCTCTGCCTGATTGGCAGACCAGAGATTGGGCCTGTTCCAGTAACTTCTATGAGAATGCAAATCTTAATTTGCTGTTTGTTAAATGCTTAACTAAAGTCTGAGGTCGTTATTTTAAACTCGAACTGTTAGAATAAACACTGTCAGGCATCCATTTGCTTTAGAGAATAGCTCTTCCTGACAGCAGTGGAGATGCAGACAGTTACCTTTTAATACCAGGCTGTGAAAAGCTCACCCCTCAGCCCAGAATCCCTGCTTTCATCTGCAGTAAACAGCACAGCCTGTCCTTATTTTGTGCTGTGATTTTATTCTGCTTTCTGAGGTGTACTTAATAGCAGAGGAATAGCGTGGGGTGCTTTACACTACCCATTAAAGAGAGTTTGTGGAGAGAGAGCAGGCAAACTCATTGGGTTTGAGGCATTGGCAATGACATGAAAAAAATTAAGTCATTTCTGGGTTTGATGTAGGAAGACAGGGGTGTGATACAAGTCAAGGACATGCTCTTGGTTGCAGCTATGGCACCTCCTGGTGGAGGAAGACGTACAGAGACTCCTCGGTCTCCATGTCTTTTTCTGATGTAATCTCCACAGATGTCTTCCCTAAGGAAAACAGGACACGTATCTTTGCATGAGAAGCTGACTGAGCATTTTGATGTGGAGCTTGATGCTTTTCTGAAATAACATACAAGCGATGTATCTTTCCTTCCATGCTCGTATTGACAGCACTATAAGCTAAATCCCATGCCAAGGATTTGCACCCCAATGAAATGACAGGACCTCTGCTTTTGCCTAGGAGGAAGAAAATAGCACTATGATTATACTATTTTTCCAATAAAGATAATAAAAAACATTCACTAAAATAATTTCTCAATGGTTTTCAAGGCTGTAAGTCATGTATGAGCTATTTCATACATTTAGGTCAGAACAAAGGTCTGTTTAGCGCACTATTCTATATCCAAAAGTAACTTAGAGCAAGTATTTTGATAGGAAGGCATAAGACTTTTGCTGTAGGCAAGCACAGCATGCCCTGCTAAGCTCTTAGCTACCTTGATATATAGCCCTGTTCAGGAAAAGGAAATTGTCACTAAATTTTTGCCTTATTTTACCTTTCAGTAGGAATAAAATTGACCTAAAAGAAAGAAAAATTTTAATACATCTCTATTTCAATATGTTCTCCCCATGGTACCTGAAATGCAAGAATTTATTTAGTGAGATTTGAGCTAACATGAATGGGAAATGGAGAGAAAGATTGACACCTAAGAAGGTGGTGGGAAGGGGTAGGGGCTGGCAGATTGTATGGCTTCACAGCAAATAAAGAAAAGAGGAGCAACTGTAAAACCGTCTGAGACTGGAACTGAGATGATAAATAGCTTTAATAGGAGAGAAATGGAATAAAATATGAAGCTAAGAAAGAGTTTCTAAAGAGGAAGGACATCTTTTCAGTGAGCTAGTGAGACGAACAAGCTTCAGAAATGGATTTATGGGAGTGTAGCTCATGTCCAGCAAGATTGGATGGTATGTGTCAACCCCCTGTTGGCGGGTCAGAGGCTCAGGAAAGCAGGCAGTGCCAGAAGCCTGCCAAGAAACACCTTTGCAGGTGGCAGCATCCTACAAAGTGGTAGGATTAATGGGATTTCCTGAGCTTAGTTGAAACACATGTGTTTAGGGATTTTTGTTTAGTTTGTCTTGCATCCCCTTTAGTTTACAAAATTCAGATTATCCTAAACTCCATTGTGCCAGGCAAGAAGAGCCATGCTTGACAACCCAATGGGCTGCATACAAGATAACGTTGTTTGCTAATAATAAAACCCCAAATGTATTTATCTTGCAACAGAGCACCAGGTAAGTAATTAATTTAAAAGTTGATACATATGGCTTGCTTGATATGGAGAATGGCATTAGTTCTGAAACATAAGATTCGTAATTTAGTGATGATATTCAGCATTCTGTGTAAAGCCTGGTTAATCACAGTTTTTCAAAAGTCTAGTCCCATTCTCGTAAACAGAATAGAGTAATAATGAGGCTCTCTGTCACTGTGTCATAGCAGAGCAAGGAGGGCAAAACTTCATTACACTCTTTTGACTCACCTTCAATCAATGCGAGCGAGATAAACACAGGGACCCAAAATATTCTATCAGTTTCCGGATGTGTGATTTAGTTCCTTGGTGGAAAGTTCTTTATTCTTCTCCAGCAAGTGAGGGGGGAACCACTAAGATGTTATAGCACTCAAACATGAGTAAACTGGGCTGTATATAATTTTTCATAAAGCGCTATGCAGCTTTGAAGTCAGGTCTTAAACAACTTGAACAAGATGCCTTTTTTTTTCCTGTTTAACCTTATCTGCATGTATGCATTCATATTCTTTTGGAAGATGGTAGTCCAGCTAGAATACAGGTGGTGAGTTTTGCCTCTGAAACCTTCCTGAGTTGCATTTGGGCGCAGACCAAACTGACATGGAACATACTCAGTTTTCAGCCTTCATTCGGTATTCAACAGCATTAGGACGTGAAAGGTCTGACTTATTTCTCTTCTTTGCCAGGTAAACTTTGAATGTTCAACTGACGTGAATGTAAAGGGACAGGAAGAAGTTCTGGCTTGCACACTCAAGCAGGAGAAATTGTATTTTGCAAAGAGTTCAAAATTATACAACTCATTCTTTGTGTTGTTCCCAGGCTACACTCAGTGAAGACGCTTGTTCAGGACCTAATTTCATTTGCAAGACAACTGTAACACTGTACTTTGGGATATCATCTGGGCTCCAACTCTGCCAGAGCAACTGGGGTTTTTTTAATAATCAATGCAATCCCTGGCTGCGCGAGTCCTTGTTTCGGGACGCTGACATCCAGCCAACAGAGGGAGCACTAGTTTAATTAGCAAACCCAATTTCCAGCGCTGCCAATGTTGCTGCTGGCTGCACAGATAAGGAGGTCATTATGGAAAAGCTATGCAAGTCTTTTCCCCTAAGAACGGGAGAAGGACAAAGCGATTGCCAATAGTGCAAAAATGAAACCTAGTGAGGAATCATTTTCAAGCCATTGTGAGGATTTGACAAAAAAAAAGAAAAAAAGGGGGGGGGGAGAGAACAAAAATGTGTATTTCCTGTAAAAACAAAAGGCATCTCCCAGGGTGCAGCCCAGTCCTGGGGTTCAGCTGCTACCCGTGAACAAGCAGAGCCCCCTGAGCTGGTGCACCCTTGTATTGAATCTGGGGCCATCTGTCACCTCATTTATTAGAACTGGTTAAAAAAAGATTAAATCCCTTGCAGAGTCCTTCTGGTGAATTTTGGTATTTCTGTGAATGAGGATTTAATTGTGAATTTAATTTATCCAGTCTGCAGATCTGACACTCTCTGTCCACGTGAGTATATGGCAGTACATTGCTACTATGAACTGGAAAACCAAATCAAGCCAAGTCTTCCACTACCGTGATAAAGTTTTGCATGTTTGTTCTATTCTTTCTAAAATAGGTCTCCAGCATTGTTTTGACTCAAAGACTTGATCTTCTTTAATGTTTTTTCATTCATGTTCATGTTTTACCTACCTACATCTTTAAACTCAGGTTTATGCTTTTCATACCTGTGACTAAGAAATTAATACATCAGTTCTATGTTTAAACACGTACATACATATATCTATTTCTATGTCTCTATAATACATATATATATTTCTATGTCCCTAGAACTGTGGTTGCATAAAATTGAGAATTTTTAACAAGGCAAACTCTCTGGTCCTAAATCCTACTGTGGAAATGAATAGGGAAACTTTTCACAGAGGAGCCCCAACACTGCAACATAAGAAACACACTCAAGAGCCCTGTGGACACTCATCTCTGCTTGCCTGCCTTTTTTTTTTTTTTTTTCGGTGGAGCAGGCCACTGCATAAAAAAACTTGAGTAGGAGAATAATGCCCTGAGATAATAAGATAACTGTAAGTGGCCAACCCTGTGGAAAAGTTGGGTTTTATTTGGATTTTCAGTCTTTCAGAAAAACCTTCCCTCCGCACTGATTAAAGGCTTCTATCTCTAGCTTCTCTAGTGTACCTTTTCCAGACTTTCCTCCCACGAAGGCTGGTAGAGACCTTAAAAATACCCAGAAACCTTAAATGAGAAGGAAAAAATGGGGAAGATGCAGAGGCTTTGGCAATGTAGGAAGCCACACCAAAGAACAAAGAAAACAGCAGAGAAAGCCAAGAATTGATTAGAAAGATAAAATAGTAATCATCTTAAAATTTTATTTCCTTTTACCATTTACTTCTTCAAAATGATTCCCTTTCTCTAATGTTTTGATTACACCCATGTTCAGGCCTGATGTCTGATCCAACTTATAGCTTCTCTGGCTTGATTGTCTAGAAATGTGACTAAAGGGCAGATGTTTATTACTCTGGAAAGTTTCCTGTCACACAAGTTTACCACTCTTCTTGGGGGGCAAGGACACAGGAAATGCAGGCAAGATCCAAGCTCGCTTTATCACTAAAGGATTTTTAAGAACTACACACACTCATTAAGAAGATTTGACTGAACTCTTGACTGACAGGCTAGAACTGCTGTTTGATAGCAGTGTATCC
>NW_010405302.1:36614-47988 GCF_000710305.1 Buceros rhinoceros silvestris | reverse complement strand
CCTGCTGATAAACCTGAGCTCTAATGTGGTGTTTTGAAACATGGCTATAGGTGTACTTTTAATTTCTTTTTATTTCTTTTTTTTTTTAAATCTTCTCCTATTCCATTTCTTACCTTGCCTCTATTCCACAACAGTTTGGGGCAACGTACATGAATGACCAAACTGTGGCTGCTGTTTATGTAAATCTTCCTACACTTTCCCCGGAAGGGATTTTTCAGGATACTTTCTGGGTAGCATGTTCAGTTTGGAATAGCTAAATGTAATCCATGCATTTTTGTGACTCTGTAAAGATGTAAGTAGAAATTTGTATTCCCAAGAAAAAGAAAAAAAAAAATTGGGAGGATTGGTAGGTGGAAGAAATTGTTCATAAGGTGCTTTCTATATTTCTGGATCTGAGCGTACTTGAAGGGATGAAATTGCAGAGCAGTTTAGAGGTCCATTTTAAGTCATGCTTCACCAGCACGTGGAGGACTGGGCTGCTGAGAGCGTCTGCTTCATTGTGTTATACTTAGGAAATGGTCAAAAGCAAGGAAGGTCGAGGTTGAGTACCTGGTCTTTTAGGTTTACGCACCAACACAATAGAAAGTAAGAACATAAGAACATCTAAATCTGAGGCTAGACTCAAACAAGCACTGCTGCTCCAGTGTGGGCTAATTGAAAACACGCACTTTTGGGGCAGCCACCATTATGTCTCATCATTTGCCACTGACAAACTCTTAGTACTTTCTTTGTAGGAAAGCAAATGGATGTGAGTGTGGAGCTCAGAATGAGTGCTAAGAAAGATTTTAAGAAATCCAGTCACAGATATCTGAAAATATCTCAGATTCAGAAAAGCTTCTGTATTTGAAACTTCGTACAGTTACATGGAAATTATTTGATATCTTGGAATTTGAATACCACTTCTTAAATCATGACATTGATGTATTATTTAGGAAGTAGTGCATTCCCTAGGGCACCTGCCACCTAACTTCCTAATATGCTGACAAATGTTGTGAAGAAGAGTAACCTGGCCCGTCACCCAAGGGTTCCTTGCTGAACATGGACTTTTCAAGCTGCTTTTGGCTTGCATTGTTGCAATCATATCTAACTAGCCTCATGATTTTTCCCTCTGTAAGGCTGCCTCGTAAATCCTCTTTGTGCTACATAAATGACTAGTGTGAAAGGTTAGCACTCATACACTATTTGTTCTTTGCCACCTCGTCTGAACTCTGCCATTTCAATGGGCAGCCAGCAGTAGAAAGTTTTTGATCAAATCGAAAATCCTTGCATTTAAGTGGAGCCTGTTTTGTGAAAGCCGAGGAAATGGGCTGAGGAGTTAATACACCCACTCGTCATCTAATCTTGACGCTGGCTCATACAAAAGTAGGAGTGAGTAAAACTACATCATTTTCTGCTAGTTTCTGGATGTTTTGAGATCACGGGTCTTGGGATTTGCTTTGACACTCTGGCTGTCACTAGCATACTTGTGTAATTATTGTACATATTATCGATTTTGAAAGATTCATATCCCCTGCTTTTTTTATTGATTGGTGAGGCGTGATTTTATTGATGGCAGAACAAGTACCTTAAGCTATTGAAGGAACATAAAAATGAATGCAACCATGGGTACCAGAAGTCTACTGGGTCCTTTATGACAAAGTTGTAAACAGTCAAAGCTGGTAGAGAGGGAACTTTCCTCCCAGACTGTGGAGGTAATGAGAAAATCAGCTAACGATTTCAGGCAATTCTTGAAAGCCTTGAAGTTTCTAACAGTAGAAATATTATGAGATGCACGAGCTCTTCTTTCTTTTGCTTGCTTGATTTTTAACCTGATAAGCCCAAAATATGTTCAGGCTAATGAAATTCTGCCCTTGGATTATATCTTGCATAATGCAAAATCAAAATTGCTAATGGTAGTGTAGAAATGAGGTGTTCAGTCTAGCTGCTTGTAAGCTTAATTTCATTTCACAAGTGATGACTGCTAGTCTGCTCTCTAGTTTCTGATATAGTCACCCATTCATTTAGCTTATAGTGATAAGCAAAGTCTATATTTGATGTCATTCAGAACTTGCTTTGAACTGTCAAATGGTCAACAGTTACCATGCAACCAAAAGGCCATAACTTCCCTGTGATTCTTGTTCTAAAGAGAGATAAATACTTTGGGTTTAACTTAGTGAGGCTGCTTATGAAACATTCAGTTAAAGCTGTGAGCTATGAAATTCCCTTCGTCCCCTGCTGAGGATGAAGAGTCAACAAACACTGCAACCATGCAGCCTGTTTCAGTCACACACAAAACAAAACCTTTCCAGCTCTATCAAGAGGAACTGTTCAGTGTTCAAAATAAGTTAAAACAGGACAGAGAGTTCATCTCAGTTTTGGTAGTCCTTGCAGCGGAGCTTAGCATCATGTAGTGATGCAGAAAGAGACCAGCAACATGAGAAAAAGTATATCTGAAGTGAATTCATGTCTTCAGGCAAGCTCACTGACAAGAAATGAAAGCAGGCATGTGCAGTTTGTAAAGGTCCAGAGGGCCCCTTTTGATGAATGAATAATGGAGAAACATCAAAAGTAGATTCCTGGAGATTATGAAACACCTGATGGAGGTTCCTGCATTTGAAAATTTCATGATATTCTAAACACATTTTATATGAAAAGTGACTTGACACCATATTCGTAACTCACCAGTCATGCACTATGTTGTACTAAGCAAATACACTGAAGGTAGCGGGCTCTCAGCTAACCCTCAAGCTTGTTCACTGGCAGATCATAGAATCACAGAATGGGTTGGAAGGGGCCTTCAGAGATCATCTAGTCCAACACCCCTGCCATGGTCAGGGACTTCTTTCACCAGATCAGGTTGCTCAAAGACCCATCCAGCTTTGAACACTTCCAGGTTATGGGGAATCCACAGCATCTCTGGGAAACCTGTTACAGTTTTTCACCACCCTCATCATAAAAAATGTCTTCCTTATATCCTGTCTAAATCTACCCTTTTTCAGTTTGAAACTCTAACCCCTTGTCCTGTCACTACAGGTCCTGGTCAGAAGCCTTTCTCCATGTTTTCTGTAATCTCTGTATATATACTGAAAGGCAGCAAATAAGGTCTCCCTGAAGCTTTCTCTTCTCCAGGCTAAACAAACCTTTCTTCATAGCAGAGGTGTTCTGGTTATTTTCATGGCGATTCTCTGGACCCATCCTAACAGGTCCATGCCTTTCTTGTGCTGGGCACCCCAGAGCTGGCCACAGTGTTCCAGGTCGAGACTCGCCAGAGTGGAGTAGAGGGGCAGAATCACCTCCCTGAATCTGCTGGCCATGCTTCTTTTGATGCAGACCAGGGTGCAATTGGCTTTCTGGGCTGCAAGTGCTGACTCATACCAGCAACATTAACAGTGGAGAAGGTATTGTGAAGCTGTGATTCTTTTTTCTGAGGTTTAAATGGGCATATTCCCTGAAATTACTTTGATATTTTCTTTTCTCCCCTCCTTTGAATCTTGTTTCTTTTCTACCTCTGCTTTTTCTTCTCCTTTCATCACCTCTCCAGCACCTTGGTCTCCTTTAAAGAAAGGGGGTCTCATTTTTTCTGCTTCTAAGGTGTAGCAGCATTTTGTGCTGGTAGGGGGAGCATTTCCCTGCAATGGAAAGGTGATAGATACAGGCAGACTGAGTTGCAGGTATGCACAGATACAGCTGTTGCTTGTCCGAGTAGCTTGATGAGCTATCCTAGGTGATAGCTCTGGGTTTATGAATCACTGGGGCTTTTGGGAAGGGTATGAGTTTATCACAATGATGCAATTCTTCTACGTGTGTTTTAAGTCCTTCATCTCATCCAGGTAATGGGAAACAGGGAAGACTTATGACAAGGGATGGAGCACAAGCATTGCCACAGAGATTAAAGGTTACTGCCATTTTGCAAAAAGACAATCCCTTGAGGTTAACTGTAGTTTTAGATGTCTTCTAAACTTGATGGCTGGGTAATAATGACAGTGAAATTCCCTGGGAGTCCGTCACTGGATTCTTGAGACCTACTAGAATATGATCGGTCACCCATGCAATCAGTGAGCTAGGAGGACAACCCAGCTCATTTAGCAGCCACACAGCACAAACACGGTAAGGCACACAGTAAGGCCTAGCAGGCAGCCTTCAGCTTTTGAAGTGCTACTGAAAAGCCAAGTCAACCTTATCTGTCCAAAGGTAGATATGTCTTGTCTCACATGGAGTTTCTCATCCTTTTTTTGGAAGCATACTATGTAGGCCTTAGAGATGATCTTTGTAAAGTGCCTATCTCCAAGGAAGTATCTCAGATTCAACAACTCAGATGAATTCATCAGCTTTTCTTCTCTTTTCAAGGCGGGGGTGTGGGGAGCGGGGGAAGTAAGGAGAAGTATTCTGAGAACCCCAAATAAAATGTCTCTGAAAGACAGTGTAGAAGTATCGAAAAAGATCAGAACACTCCAAAGCTGAAGCTGAATGGGAAACCAATTTAGGGGAGTTAGAAGAGACTGACTCTCTATGCCAGCAGGGCAGAAAGTGTTGACAGTGGGGCACATGGTCCTTCCAGGGCAACATCACTGATGGTGAAGAAATGTCAAGTACTTTTCAATGTTTATTACAGCCCTAGTCTTCTTTTCCCCTAGGCACGTCAACACTTCAAAACGGCAAGGGGAGTTACTGGAAGCTGCTGTGTTTTATGAAGATATTCCACCCAATGTAATATACTCTGGTATTTAGAAGCAAAATAATGACTCCAGACAGTTTTCTATTTTGCACACAGAAGTGCACTGGCACTCACACGCATAAGGTTCATTTGCACTGGTTAGCTGGCAGCGTTCACGCTCCTAGTGATTAGATCTTGGCTGTAAAACCCCTACCATATATATACCTACACTATAGCTCATAATGGTGTCCAGGTGTGTCTGTCAAGAGCAGTCTCAGACATGTCCATGTACTTTTCATCCTTCTATTGATTCCTTTGCACCTAAAATGTCACAGCTGCTTCCATTTCAGATGTACCGTAGTTATTCTTTTAAAGCAGTATGACACAGTTCAGTATCTGGAATGTGCCAGGGAGCTGGGACTACTAGATAGCTTGTTTTTAATTTTCTCTGCAGGAAAAAGGAAGAGGATAGAATAAAAGGCATATTTTGGCTCATGTCAAGATAAAACTGAACCACAAAAACCCTAACAGTTCTGTCTTTATAACTCTGAAACTGAATTTATATCAAGATTTCTGGTTTGAATGAGAAATCGGCCTCAGACACTCATTGGAGACGTTGAGACAATTCAAACTTTCCAAGACTTTCAGTGTGTTGGTTTCTAGTATTTTGATTCAAACAGATCTCTAATTAATACAGAAAAAAAATCCTGTAAAGAAACTCCTATAAGCAGAGAATGCTGATGCGAGCATAGGGATGAATAGTTAATTGGGGAAAAACTTCATTACACTTTTACATCTTGCAAACTGCCTTTTACAAATACCTAAGTAGCAATCTTAGTACTCGTGGGCAATGACTAGAGGGGCACTCTGAAGCAATAGAAACTTGACCTCTCTGCTTTTATTTGCTAAAAATATTTAACAACTGCTTTCAGATATCCTGCTAGCATTGGAAGTAGTGATTTCTTTTTAATTAAAATCTCCTAAAAACTGATGTGACAGGATTCTCTGAAAGAAAAGAAAAAAAAAAGGAAAGAAAAGAACTGGCAAATTAATTAACTAAACTAGAAGGTCAGTTTTAAAATCCTGCTGCAGACTAATTAAATCCTAGACATGACATTTTTGGCTAAAAATTGCAACCATAGTAATTAGTGTTGCAAGAAATTTCCATATGCCATTGTGCCAAATGAATGAGAGTATTTCATAATTGTTCCTGTAGGACCTCTTGCAAATAGCTGGGAGGGACATGATCCTATTGTAGGAAATATGCAAAGGCATCGTAGTACTTTCATTCCACTAATAGTGGCTCCCCAGCTCAGTTGTATGCAGGAGGGAGAAGTCTGACAAATGTCAGGAATATTATTTATTATTAGTATAGCAATACCTTTTTCTTGTTGCCTAACACTTTTATAAATACTGCTATTTAGAGAAACAACCATGACTTAAAGAAAAGGGGCGAGCTATTTGTCAAAAAGGATGTAGATAAATACACGCTGAACGTGCAATTAAAAATCACCATAGTGAACAATTTTATATGATAAAACAAAAGGTGCTGCTAATTATTTTATTTGATGTGCATATATTTAAGTTAACTATGCAGAGATTTTTTTTTTAGTCATTAACTTTTTCAGAACTGCTAAGGATTTGTTAAATGTCAGGCAGTAAAATTAAAATGTCAGCATATGACATAAGGGTCAAGTAGACTTAATAAACCCGAACTACATCATTCCACATTTATTTCCAGATATTCTTTTTCTTTTGGAAAATGTGGTAAAAATGTGAAATGGTTTTTGTACAGCCCATGTGCCTTTTGTATACAATAGATCGAGCGAGGTATTCAGACCTTTATCTTTTCAGAACATTGTGCAAACTTCTCTCAAAGGGAAAAAAACTGCTCCCATGTTGAGGAGCACTGATACAAAGTGTTGGTTTGGGTAGCTTTTTCTGTAATAAATCTGTATCTTGAAAGAAAATTAAAATGTCAGAATAAGAAAATAACCAATTTACCCAATAATTAAAATGAGCAGAAGATAAATGGCTGTTTCAGGTGAGAAGCATAAAGAGATAGTTCTGCTGTGCTGAAGGACCAGCCTGAAGGATTGGGCAGCCTGGGCGAATAGACCTTGCATGTGTGCCTGAAATGGTGCTCTCAGATGGGCCAGCTTCATCCTTTTGTTCCAGGGCACTGCTCGTTCCTATTACGTCCCTCTTTTATTCTCCACAAAAGTGTCATGATTAGCACTTGGAAAAATAGTTGACTGTCTCCTCCGTGGTCAGCTAAACTACAAAATGCTCAGCAGTGCCGCACCACATGAGCGGGGAGAGAAACTTTTAAAGTGTCTCCAAGCCCTGCTGGCCTAATGTCCTCAAGTCTGTGCAGTTAGTTTGCAGTTTCTTCTTTCAAAGACTAATGTGATGGTCTGTGACTGACTGCAGCAATCAAAGAGCTTTCAGGTGCACGTAGAGAACAATTTTCTGGTTGATGTGTTCTTTCAGGTGAACTCATTCAGTAAAATGACATTTCATACTTCTCTTAGAAAATTTCAGTATTTTTTATTTTATTGCAGGTGGAGAATATATGTCTTTCAAGCTATTGTTTCAGGCTCTATGCAAACTTAAGTTCTTTCATGGTAAAACTCAGGGTGAGACTGAATAGCAAGGAGATGTGATCCAGGCAGAACTTCAGACATATGAGATCATATAAAATTGATTACCTGAACAGAGGGCAAGGCTGTTCCAAATCCTAGGTGCCCCAAGTTTTGCACAGTTACTTGAAGTCTTAGGGGATTCACACAAAGCTCACTCCAGAAGGTTATCCAGAGCACAGTCTAGGAACTACACTGAAAGTTTTCCTATCTAGCCAATCTCCACTGAACCTCTGAGTGGGTTGGCTTTGGGGATGCTCCTGCTAAAGTGATGGGCTTCCTTCTCCTTAAAGAAATGTAGTTTGGGGTGAAAAAATAAATGTGTGTTCCAGGGCTAAATACTGCACAAACATAGTTCTAAGTAGAAATAAATGTAGAAACATGTGGTTAAAATACTTGCTTGGATTCCTTCTGAACAATGTGACAAGCCTGGGCAGATTGTACAAATATAACAGTACCTGGGGGTTTTGTGTGCCTCAGGATTGTTTTCCCCTTGGGAGAACTTAATTCAGCAATGACCTCCCCAACCACCCATGAGACATGTCAACCACATCCTCCAACAGGTCAGTTGGACATTTTCCTTCCACAGAGGAAAAGAAACACTATGTTGTAAGGAAATTTCAAGTCTTTTGCTCTTCTGGCACCAAAATGAGCTGTTGATAACAATTAATCATGCATTTTCACAAGGCCATTATTTTTGTTTACACCGGCAAGTTAACAGCTTTGTCCGCTTCCAGAAATAATCCTCCAGGCTCTTTGAATATTTGGAAAGAGGAGGCAGGTATGCTTTCCCTATGCTCATCCCCAAAACTGCATTTCTGTAAGGATTTCAAAATCTCCACAAAAAGGGACATGTGTTCTGCAGGGGCACAGGAGCCCTTGTATTCAGGGCCAAACTTATGATAACAGGTATATTTGTCCAGTGGCAAATGTTGCTGTTAACTTGATTTGGCTGTTTGAATAGACATTGTCACTGGAATGCATTTGTGTCGGTCATTCAGGAATAGGGCACAGAGCAAGGAAATTTTTTATAGATCTGCTGTACAACACTAAGATAGGTACCTCATATCTCTGGGGTTTATCTCCTCAGCCCTAAATGGCTATACTGATGCTAAGCCATCTCTGCATCATACGCTTTATGTGCATGAGGAAGGTATCTATACTGTTTTTACAGGCTTTGAAGTTTGGGAGGAGAAGACTGTGGGAGGTCTTTGTCATGCATGATTTGTCCTACAGCAGCTTTCAGAGCACCACAGCTTATTTTCACAAATGATCCGTTTGTATAAAGCTGCTGGAAAACATTTTGAGCACAGGTGTATATCTAATGCAGATATGGTAGTATAGTCTCTGGATTTTGAATGCATATTTTACATTAAAATGGACTTTTAGTATCTTCAAATAGCAGTAGGATGCTGGATAATTTACATTTGCCTCATGCAGACAGGTGTATGATCCAGTACCCCGAAGCTGTGCATGCCACACACCAAGTACTAAGAAGTTACCTGTGCTCATAGCGTGTTTCAGAGGAGCAACTGGTAAACTCACCAAGCAACAGTGCCTTTCTTGAGACAGAGTTCGTCCTCTCTAAAGGCTTTGGAGCAGAGGAAGCTGAGCTAATAATCAAGAAACCCTCTAATCTCTATCATTACTTAGGTTTTCATGTTAAGCATTGTGACAGCATTTCCCCCTTGTCATCAGGAGGAGAAAGCAGTGGTTGGTGCTCTCTGGTGAGACCAGAGCCTTTTACGGCTATGGCAGCCTGAGCCTTTCCAAGTTAGTATTCAGGAGTCATACGCAGTCAGTGAATGGAGAAATGATCTCGAAAAGGTGTCGAGAAGGGCATGACACAATGGGGCTTACGTTGCGTTCCTCTCAGCTGATTGTCAAACAAAAGTAGAGTCAGCCATTACCGAAATGTATTAATTTGTGGAAAGATACAAAAATAAACCAGCTACTTAAAGCACTAACTATTACAGGCAGAGAAATAATGCAATAAATCACAGAAATGAAGAAATGTGGCAAGAGGCACTGAAAACTGAGAGAGATTTTGTCACTAAATTGCAGCATTAATAGTGTTTTGAAGCTTCACATTTAAATTGCCTATTTCTGACACTCAAAATGCACATTAGGAAAATGATGCTTATTTTATAGTTACTCATTAAAAGGAAGGCGATAAATAAGATGGAGTTTTAAACTATAAATCTCTTTCATAACGAACAACCAAAAAGAAAGCATGGGCCAGACAAATAAATAGATAATGAAAGATTGATTTTTAAAATGCTTTTGTAATCTGGGGCGTAAATGAGCAACTGTCTCATTTGATCTAGGATGAGTCATTTTTAGAAGATCTAAGTGTGATTCTGAATGTGGGAGATATTCATATGTTACCTGATAATGAAGAAGAACTAGAAATAATAGAAAAGGTTATTTCTTTTCCCTTGCAATAATTCAGGCATTGTGCAATTATACTATTTGTCTCTTCTTTACATGATTGCAATTTTACATGTATTTCCCCACTTCCAGGTACATCATCCTTCCCCAACTAACAAGGCATAACTTCAGATTACCTCCTATACCCTGTATGACAAAACTGAGGGAAGAATCAGAAGGAACTTACACATCAATGTGGCATTTAGTCTTACCGGAAAGGTCTTTCATGATCACCTGTATAACTTCCCAGCAATCGTTAATGGCTGCTCAGTAGCCTGCTGCCGATTGACTATTTGCATACCATCTGCATTTATCTAATCTTTATTTATTTTTTAAAGACTGCAAAGTTACAGCTCATTTGCAGTGCTTCAGGATTTGAGTATTAAACAAAAATGCAAATACAGCAGTAAGCCCTTAATGAGATGTATCCAGCTCATTTTTTACAGCATTAACTCCATTCTTTATCTTCTTTGAGCGTCCACAAGTATAAACTATTTATCAGCTCCGAAGCTCCATTTTATTTTATCATCGGCTGCTGTCAAATATTTTATAAGTTTAAATTCTAATTTTATCCACGATAAGAATAATAATGATGTTTCGAACTGGCATTCATTGTCCAAAGGAAAATAGCTCAAATACTGTAACAAACCGTCTTTTCTTCCGCACCATGGAGAGTTACCAAGTCAAAATGCAATAGTACGTGCTTCTGGTTTGGTGGTACCTGACTGCTACTTTGCACTGACTTGAAAGACAATAAAGTCACAATCTCCCCTAGTTCCACATACTTGTGGCCATAAAAGAAGGTCTGCTTGAGGCAATTTAGATACCCTGAGGGAAATTCCTACCTTTGGAACTATCTGAGCATACACCACATTTTAGGTCCTAATTTTAATCTTCTGAAGCAAGTATGATAAAAGAAACTTTTACCTCCAAGAAAAGGGAATATAATTCTCTGCTTAATACCACAGTGTGGACAAAACCCTCAGGTCTGGGCCACCAGATCACTTATGACAAAATCTGTGTCTCACTCTTGGAGCTCTGCTTAGCTTCCAGATGTGCAACATCCCTTCCCCAGAGCCCTTGGAGACCTCCTTCATCTTCTTCACTTTTAGGCTGATTTGCAAGGGGTAAGGAGAACAAATGACAGTCATAAATATGACTTGTCAATACCGTTAGAGGGTCACATCCTCTCCCCAGCACTACCAACAGCACCCATCTTTTTAAACTCCCTTGGCAGTGGCAGGAGAGTCATGCCACCCATTAGGTAGTTTGCTGCCACTGCTGCAGAGTCACCCATACCCAGAAGTACGACGACAAGTCCTTTATAGCTGGCTTTCTTAGCATTTCCTCTGTGATGATGTGGTTTTCAACAAGGACCATGAATGACTCCACCAGCTCTGGGTGATCAGGTTTGTCTCTGATCATACTGATGGTCCTTATTCTGCTGCCTTTTTCCCTCCAAATATAAAATGAAAAACAACTTCAGAACCAAAAAACACCTGAGTGTTCCGTGAATGTTTCCTATTGTAGCAATGGCATCAGTTAAGCTTTCATGCCAAATTCAACTCCCCTGTGAGGTACTGAAACCCTCTTTTATTTCCTTGGAAACTGTGCCCACATTCAGTAAGGTACAGTTTTAGCTTTAATTTTTTTAAAAACTCCATCCCCA
>NW_010405302.1:18968-36495 GCF_000710305.1 Buceros rhinoceros silvestris | reverse complement strand
GTTCTCTCTATGTCTTATGCTTTCATCCGCAGGTTTGCACCTACTGCAGTTTTGATGAACAGGCTCACTGTGTGGAGTGGATATTGCTCTGCATGCCTCATAGCAAATTTCTATTCACATTCATTACAAGCAAAGGCTATGAGGCTCTATAGGTTTTTCTTGCAATTTTAAAACATGTTCATATGAGTTACTGAATTTTATGCACATGTTGGCTTTATTGCTAGAAGGTTCATTTTGGCAACAGAGACCAAAACTTTGTCACTGTGACAACTTTTATAGCATCTTTGGTATCTTGCTTGGAAGAGAACAAGTTTTTGCAATATCAGGTTGTTGGTCTTAAAATCCTCATGACAAAAACTCCATCATTGCATCTGCTAAAAGCTGATAATATAATATATATGATAATATAATAATATAACAAACATTATAACATAAGTAATACAATAAAGATGGTAATATAATACAATCCTGGGAGTTTTAATCTTCTACATTTTCTTTGGATGCTACAATGTTTCTGAATTTTCACAGTGGAAAATTTTATAAGTGTCTTGTCTTTATTGTTAGTTCATCTGCACTAAAGAATTATCAGCTTCACAAACTTCTTTGTAGCTCCCAGTGGAACTAGTGCAATTATAAAGTTGTGCCAATTTGGCTTCTTAGCAGAAGGTATCTATTGGAAGAAAACAAATCTCTACATTAGATTCCATCACGAACAAACAAATCGTTTTAATTGGCTGCGTAATGAGATGGCCTTTTGTAAAGTACGTACTTGGAAAGTTCACTGTTAACGTGGATCTCTTCAGCGCTGCACAGGAGGAGCTTTGCAGAAAAACTAATTGTATGAAGTACAGCACAGCTATGTTTCAGCTTTTGAAATGTAGATCATTCATGTATTGCTTATTATTTGTTTAGCTGTTCTTAATAATTTAGCAGACTCTGAAATCCCACTATTTTACAACATTATGTACTTGGGGTTTATTTGTTTAAGAGAAAATGGCAAAGTGTTATACTGCAGTTACAGGTCAGCTTCATTTTAAAAGGATGTTGTATTTCATGGACTCCTAAAACATAGCTGATTTTAAACAGGTAAGTTCAGAGTTTCCAAGACATTTTGTTTAGACTGCTTGATTCTACTGCAACCTTTTCTTCCTGTAGATGACTTTACAAATTGTGCAAACTGATATCTTTCTGGTAGTGGAGCAGAGGCAGCTCTTGCCTTCAAGATTACGGGATCCATCCCCACAATTACTTCATAACCTTTTGTGAAATCTCTTATCCCTGCCTTGTGGTGAGCATGGCAGGTGTGTATGCCGGCATCCAGCTGACAACAGAGCAGAAGTGGAAGCACACCCACAGTGGCAAATACCCTGGTTATCCCCAAGGTCACAGATGTGGGCATGTGCATGCAGCTTGGGCTGAGTGAAAGGAGGCCTTAAGGATATAATTAGGAGGTCCCCAAACCCCATCTGTCCTGTGATTTTGTTGATTAGGTAAGTGGTAAGAATTTCTCAATAACTGAGTGCTTCAGCTATCCTTTTTACAGTGAAGCTGAGCAAAGTAGCTTGGCTTTGTGTTGAAAAACAAGTTCAATAAGTGCACTGTAGAGCTCTTGTGTATTTGTATGCCTGTGTGGTAGGTAGCTCTTACTGGGGATTTTCTCAGCTGTCTGCAAGCTCATTGAGACGGACATGTGGCATCTCTCCATTTTATTACAAAAGTACCTGTTCCTGTGGTAACTAAATGCAATATCTTTCGTCATACTTAGCATTTAGCAGGTACTTGTCTTGTCCTCACCTCTCCAAGCATCCAAGATTCATTTCTCTCCTTTATATCCATCTCGCATCTCACAGTCTTTTGCAAAACCTCAGCTAAATGTCTTGCTTGAGAAATGCATCCTTTTCCCTTCAGTAATGGTTAGATACAGATACGAAGTTGCATTAAATCCAAAAGATTTTTTTGAACCATACAACCACTGAGTTGCTGTACTGCTGCAGAAGCCAAGGCTGCACCCTGCCTGACGCTGGCACAGAGGTGGCAGGAGGCCATCAAGACACTCCTCGGCCCCGAAAGCTTGCAGTGCAGCAGCAGAGCCTGTTGCAGTCTCAGTGCTTCAGAAGAAGCAGAAATCTAGGGATCGTTATCCCAATCTCTGTTTTGTATGAAATTGTTTCTATGGGGTGTTTGGATTGGGTATTTTCATGAATCAGATATGTTTGAATTATTTACGGAATGTGCTAGCTTCAAAGAACCTAATTAGAGTAGAGTAGCATGTTTTAGGACCTAAAAAGCAAGCTCTGCTCCTGTAATTACCACTCTAATGAACAAACTGTGAAAATGAGTGAAATGCATAAACAGATTCTGTGGGATCAGGGCACAGAACATAATTTCAAGTCCAAGTAGTCCGTCAGTGCAGTATCTATGAAAAGCTAAAACTATTAGTGGCAAAAGAAATAATGACACTAAAACTTTATAGGGCAATATAGTCTACTGGAAATCAAAGAGGCAAGTATCTTTTTTTCAGTATGAATTAATACAAAACCAGTATTTACTCACCCACAATGGAATTCAAATATGTGCAGAAGACACTATATTTGAATTTTTACATCAAAATGGATCATATTTAGCCTCTGTGCTGCTGACACAGCTGTTATCTCAAGTTCTTTGTCTTCATTTCAGCAGTCACAAACTCTACCATAAACCTTAAGGACTTTTATATTCCATAATTCAGTTTATAGCAGCTGAGTTACCATAAGAAAAGTCCTTACAAAAATGACATCCAAGCATTCCCTACATATTTCTGCACCATAAATTCCATATAAAATTCAGTCACTTTTAAAGTCAATTCAGGATTCTTTGATCAGGAGTGCAGATTCAGCCTGGTAGCTTCAAGTTAAGCTGTGTTATTTCTGTACTTTATGTATCATTGCTGACTATAAAAATTGTGGGATAAAAACTTAACTGGAAATTCTCCGAGGAAGTGTTTGAGACAGAATGCAGTATGTTCACATGTAGCTATATTGCCTCTACTCTGGTGACAGAAAGAAAAATATGTTTTTTTCAGTAAACTGAATGCATATCTCTCAAAAGTCTCACAGGGAATGGTTATTTATAACAGAGCTGCCATTTTAAGATGGTTACTTTTTTTTTTTCTTTTTGCACTGCCACCAATAATAAAGATTCCAGAGAGCAAACTAAATCCCATAAAAATGCTCAGAGGAAATGTTTTTTTATAACAGAGCTGCCATTTTAAGATGGTTACTTTTTTTTTTTCTTTTTGCACTGCCACCAATAATAAAGATTCCAGAGAGCAAACTAAATCCCATAATGAATATTTAATCACTTTCATTATTACTGGTGTTTTAGAAAGTAATCTTGAACTTCTGTTGAGATACTAAGGCTGAAATTTGGACCGATTCTGATTATTAAAAAAAAACGTGGTCCTAAATATATCAGGTCTGTAAAATGTAGCTGTATTGGTGATCAAAAAACCCTCACCTCTGGACAACCATAAACCTATTTTACTTATTACTGTTCTTAAATCCCTGCAGGGTGAAAGAGAAATGAAAGATGTCATAGCTCTCTCCTTTTTTTTTTTTTTTTCTCTTTTATTTGTGGCATCTCTGACCTGCACCTCAGCCCTTCCATTATGATTTTACCGTGCACTATTTACTAAGCACAGGTAACAGCAGCCCACCTTGTATACTTCCAATCAAAATCAAAGGACCTTCTGTATGTTGGGGATATTCTGTTATTAAACCCCAACATTATTAGTTTTTCTTTCCTTTTGACAACAGAAATAGAAACGTGTCAGCAAGAGAAACTCTTCAATTATCTGGATTTTTTTGAAGGGCAGATCTGAGCCTTCTGAACCTTATCCTATTTTTAACAGAGTTTGCTACAAATGGGGAAGAAGTGGCTTGGCTGCTTGCCAAATCCTTCAGATCCAATTTAAACACCCCTTCCCTGTCACTGATTTTGTCTAGACTAGGATCTGTAGGGGGTTTTTCTGCAAACGTTTGCTCACTCTTTCTAATCTGGTGAAGATTCCGGGACTTTTAAGGCAGATTACCTTTAACAACCACTTATCTGACCTAGCTAAACCTTCCCAGACGTCCGTGCCAAGGTCAGCCACTGAAGCAGTGGCTGCAAGGGCACTAGATGTTACTGCCAGGCATCAACTGCTTGTTCCTAAGCTGCTGAAAGCATCATGTCAGTGGATTTTTCTCAACTCTGAGTGCTGCATTAGCTCAGGGTACCACTAAATACGATCCAAAATAAGTCAGCAGATTCAGCAGATACTGTACTGAGCACGAGCATCCACTGCACATGATCCAGCCAGCAAAAAATTCTTTCAGTGGTGGCTGTTTGATTAGCCTAGCATAGACCTTGGCGACAGCTTTCTCTGAAGCAGAACCTCAGGGCTAAACCTGAACCAAATATTTGGGAAAGGCAGGCCCTCAAAGAACATGCGCACACACACATGCAGCCGTGAAGGAGATTCGGAAAAAGCACATGTGGTGCTCTGCCTTGCGATGTGCATGATCCTCAGGGAATCATTTAGGCACTCTCCATGCAGAGCCAGACTTTGGGTCTCCTGAAAGTCATATTCAAAGCCTGCAGGCACCCAGCTAGCAGAAACTGTAAATGCTGAGCTGAAGGTCAGCTTCCATGTTTTACTATGAGTTTCTGGTCTTTCTCTTGAAAACATGGCCTAGTTATTAAATTCTTATCACAGGTACTTGCTCCTAAATGTTACAGTATGTTTATAGTCTCCGTCCTCTACCATTGCCTGTAGGATCCCAGTATACAGAAACAGGCTTTGTGAGGATGATGTATAAAGTCTTTCTTCCTTATGAAGAATCTCACTGATAGGAGTGGGGTGATGTTTATCACTGCCTCAAAGAGACCCTTCTGCCGAAGAGAAAAGCACTTGCTGACAACCAAAGCTGGTGAAACAGAGAAAGATGGATCTATAGAGCAGTGAACAGAGAGAGAGAGAGAGGAGCCCCGAGACAGATGTTCCTTTCTATTGTGAAAGCCACACCCATTATTTTTGGAGTCCAAAGAGTTACATAGCGGGACATTCTCCTGACCAGCATTTAGCTCATTTTTAAAATACAACTTTCATTACATGTTAGAGATCATAAAATATTCATAAACACAAGTGTCTGCATTGCTTCCCCTCCATCCTAACCTTCAAGTGCCGAAGCAGAAATTAGATTTTGTTCTTGTTGCTATTTTTAACTCGGCATAACATTTTCAAATTATACTTGCTGGATTTGCTGGGGTGTAGAAGACCACTGTGGATCACACCTTCACTCCAGAATGAATAGGATGGGCCAAAAAGAAGGCAGGGGGGCAGAATCTTGTTTCTCTGATAGAGGTAATTGTCACTTCAAAGGGAAATTTTGGCTCATCCTCCGTTTTGAACAGGTGGATGGATTCTTTGAAACCCTGCTGAGAAAAGAACTTTCATTATTCTCTCTCCTTACCTTGAATTAATTAAGAGTTTTTAAAAATGTTGGAACATAAGGTTTGTGTTACCAACTAAGGCACATGGTTAAGACTTGAAATATTACACTTTTCTGCCTTGCAAATATGTCTGAAATGTTAGCATGCAGAGTCATCTTACACAATCAAATCTAAGGTGCATTCATAAAGACTCTTGGCCAAATTAAGACTTGATGTTTAAGCAGGTGCAGCTTCCCCATAGTGTGGATAGAGTTTGCCATAAACTGCAGCCTAGAGTTATTGACTTTAAAAAGCAGATGGAATAAGTTTATCCTGGTTTAATTGGACTATAATATTCTCTCATTAGAAAAGGAAGCAGCCACCTTGGCGTCACAAGCACAGAAATCATCACGACTTTCTGCTGCCCAGAAAGGTTAGGAAGCTGCTGCTTTTTTCTTTTCTCATCTTTTGATCAGGTATTTAGAGCAGAAAGCTCACATTTCTTTCTCTCACAGATCTGGTGATTTTTAATACAATTTTTTTCCATGGGCTGTTAAGCCTGCGCTCTTTTCTGGAAGAAAAGACTAACCATTGTCCCTTGGTCACTATTCAGGCATGTCTGCAGATTGTTTTGCTGCACCCAAATTAGCATGACCTGAGATGCTGAGCAAATTCTTGAAATGCCATACGCTCCTTCTCTGAATTAAGAATCCACAGGTGGTGTTTAATTTATGTAGGGTTTTTTATGTACAGGTATTTATCATTTTTTTATACTGACGATATCTGAAAGGTGAGAAATGGCTTGAATGTGGAGAGTGTGACTGAGACTTAGGGGATCTGTGTCATCCTCCTCCCCACTGCCACTCATTCTTCATCTGACTTTTCAGCAAGTCATTTACATCTCTTACATCAGTTTCCCAGTGCACATAAAGGAGATTTTACAGCTACTTCATAATAATTCATTAATAACACTAATATTATTTCCTGTCTTCTCCTGTATTGTTCCATTGGGATAAAGACTCTCTGGCAGGAGAAACCCTGTTATAATTGGGAGTCTTCAAGTGTTTTTAAGTATCCAATTAGTGCAAGTTGACTTGCCTACACTATCCTGCCACACATGTGGATGTGGCACATGCTCTGTCGATGAGACACCTCAGAAAAATGGTGATTTTCCAGCTGTCACTCACCATTCATCTGCCTCTGTTCCACTTTCAACCTTCCTTCCAGGTTAAGCAAGGAGACAACCCTTCCCATTCACAGGCTGCAGACAGAGTGCGTACATTTCCAGTATGCACTGGAAATGTGATCTCTGCTCCTCATGAGGACGGAGGAAACTCAGTGTTTCTTCAGAGTCTTTCAACACCTTTCAGGTTCAGCCCCTTGGCAATTAATGAATTGCTTGAAAGCTTGCTAGAAAATGTAGATCTTTAGCACTGCAGCACTTCATTTAGTTCTTTGCAAGTGAGTTGTAAAAATTTGCCCTGGAGACAGGGAAATGCAAATATAAATTAGATGGAGCACTAATAACAGTACATTACAGAACAATGCAAAACGTTTTGGACACCCCACAGAGAAGAAATCCATGCATTCCTTTCTGAATCATCTTTATGGAAATTTCTGTAAACGTGCTGTTATTAAAAGAGAGTAGCAATTATTTCCTTCTTTGGTTCATCAGTTGCAGGGAGGGAAAGAATTGGCAGGGGAATTAATTTTGTTTTCTTCCCTCTTCTCTTTTTCCTCCATGTGCCTGTTGAAGAGCTCTCACATGACAGGAATCGACAGCGTGGAAGCCTCCACTGGTAGAAGAGAGCAAGAAGGATGGGAGAAGTGGTCAACATTGTTACAGACGGGGCTCTGTAGGTGGAAATAGTTAAGAGAGTAGCAGAAGCAGACAAGGTTGCAGCTAACAAGGCTACTCAGCAAGCCAAAGCTATTAAGATATGTTGACATAACATTTGCAAACTTCACAGGGGCCGTCATTATAAATTAGATTTAATATTGATCAGACAGTTCAGCATCAGGGCTGGAGGAAAACTGGACACAGAGTTCTTTACAAAACTGGCACTTCAGATTCTGCCTTCTGATTAACACAGAAGAGCAGAAATCCCCCGTCTCCCAACTGACCTCAGACAGTGTGACTGCTGTCCTCTTCCTGGGGGCAGGCAGAAAGTTGCAGTCGTTTGGAGTCGGCATAATCCTTCAAAATTGCAGTTGCAGTCATAACAAGGACATTAAAAACGTGCCTGTGAGATACAAGTTAAATCCAACACGTCTGCAAATGCTAGCAACTCCTTGCTAATGAGGCCTACTGGAGATTTTGCAAGCATATCATTCAGGATGAAAACCTGCTGGCTGTGTGTTACAAGGTGTACTGGGGAAGGGATCTGGTGATTTAACACACGGGGAGAAAACAGCTTGCGAGGCTCATTAGATCAATGGGAATTCCAGCCTTATACCTCAAATTATATGCCCTCTCTTCTAACATTGGCCTTTTGCTTTGCAATGCCCATGCCTTTCTCTTTTTTCTCTTTTCTCTTTTATTTTTCTCCTTTTGTTCCAGCAGTTTATCTTCATGCCCTTCCAGTAGGCACCACAGAGCAGAAAATACCTGAGGTTTATGAGGAAGCCACAGGTAATTCACTGCAGCTGAAGGTTTCTTTGTCCAAAATAAAGATTTTGCTGCCTTCTCTGTCACTTGGCAGTGCTTAAAGTCACAAAGAAGATTGCTGCCAGCAGCTGGACAAGCACAAGGGAAACGGCTGCTCTCACCATGCCGAACCCCAAATAAAAGACAACTGGCAAGGGGAAATGATGGTGGTCCACCTCATCCTGCTCCAATTGCCCAGTGGCCAAACACCCCTCCTGTGGTGGTTGAGACTTTTTCCCCCACCTGATTGACTTGAGATCAAGCCCAGAACTCCAAGGCTTGTGCAGGAGTGTGGTGGTACTCCCTTCACTTGCTTCTTCCTCACGCAAGAAAACAGCAGGGTTGTCCCAGGTGTGAGCTCCACGACAGCCCCCTGCCCACAGTGTTTCAGATGGTTGGCCCTGGCATCCCACCATGGAGACTGAAGGTCTTGTTGGTCCCATTTCTAACACTTCCCAACGCATGGTTTGTTTGGGGATCCCAGACACCACTCCAGCTGTGTAGGGGTTGCATGTTGTGTTCACAGTGTCCCTGCTGTGTGACCAGCCCTTCACAGCTTGCTCTTCTCACCTCTTCCTATTCCCAGACATGGCACAGGGCATCTTTGATCCTGAGCAGACATGTGTGGTCCCTCCAACAGGATTAGCACTCCCCTTTCCTTACACCTCTCCCCTCACGCTTTTGCTGCCTCCACACAAACACTTAAAACACTTCATGTTCACTGGCAGCCAAGAGTCAATGTTTGCTCGTAAGCAGCTGTGAGCTGCTACAGGGTCCCTGGAAACAGCTGCTGTTAAAACAGAGAAACCCCAGACACCATGTCAACATTTAGTGATTAATACTTTATGAAGTATAATCTCCCTTTTCCTTGCCAGTGAGAAGAGATGAAGCTCCACAGATAGTGAGGCCCTACTGGGCTTAGCCCTGGTTCCTGGAAATCTTGATGGGCCAGTAACACTGCTCTTCCAAACTGTGCCTACAAGAGAAAGCGTCTTCCCAGAGTTAATTCCGTCATCTTGGGTCTCTGAAGGGGATGGGAAAGCGGAAAATGCCCTTTTGAAGACACACGGAGGAAACCAGGACTGCTCCAGGGACCTAAGGGGCAGGTCAAAACTAAATTGAACCTCTTAATTAGGAGGCACTGACTCTCTGCCGATTCCTACAGCATCAGGTTTCAATCACCCTTATGGGGTATTATTAAACATCCATTGACTTCAGAGGAGAAATACAGGGTGCGTGGCTGGCACACTGGTGGCTGCAGCCAGGAGCCAGGGAGGGGGCTGTCTGCGGCCAGCAGCCACCTCCTCAGGGGAACTGAAGCAGAGAAGATCATCTCCCTCTGCCCACAAGCTGAGGTTATGAATTATAGCTGAGCAGTGTGGGTAGCAGCAGGCGATCAGAGGACAAAGACTGGCAGTAGGGGAGGGGCCACCAGCATCCTCCCGCTACCGTATTGTGGTGGCACAAATTGGGATGCTTGAGTGCCAGACCGCAGAGAGGGCTGGGAGAAAGAGGGTCTTTAAGTGAGACTATTCAAGCCTTTATGTCTCATCTCTTCACTCACTGTGCCCCAGTAAAGGAGCAGAGACTGACCATAAATTGCAGTTTAAATCCATAATACCCTTGCCCTAAACTGTCATCAAATGGTTACAGGTAAAATAATGAGAAAAAAATGAAGGCTGGAGAAGGATTTTTATTGCTTTCAAAAGGTCTCTCGTGCAAGATGCTTGCCTTTTATTTCAAAGACGGTGCTGAAGAGTATTAAGAAGGCGGGGAGAAATCAAGCCCCCACAGATGAAGTGGGGAAAAAACAATACTTTAATCACCAGTCCTATTTATAATGTTTCTTACATTCTGTTTCATGGTGTTTTATTCAGTACATCTTCTGTAACCATTTTGCTTTTGACTTTCTGGAAGATTATGCTAAATGTCAAAATGTCTCCTTGGGCTCATAAAATGATCCCATAATAAAGCATCATTTTAACTTAGAATGGGTAAAACAACCTATAAAATAAAATGGAACATTTTGACATTAATTGAAAAAGTTACCTGCTTTTCTAGTTTCAGCAGATTCATGTCAGCATTAAAAACAATAAATTAGGTTACGGTTTATTACAACATGTGATGACCTTTAAGTAATTTTATAGCACTTTATGGTTCTGTTGCAGTCTTCTAATCAGCATTGTGTCTGAAGGAAATGATAAGCAGACTTTCTCCTTCCTCCAAAGTTCTGTTAATTTTAATCCCTATGCACGGAGCAGGATTCCTGCTGCAGCAAGGTGAGTCAGTTTATTTTACAGTTATTTGAGTCTCGCAATGTCCTCCCAACGGCTTCTTCCTTTTTTTACATTAACTAGATTTTGAGAGTTTTGTAGCTTTTTTTATCGCTGACTAAATGCAAATAAAAACTAAATGTGGCCATTACAGCGTTCAGACCTGTTCCTCTAACTCTGAACACTAGTAAATCATTCTGATAGAAACTGTGCATAATTTTCCATCGGAAGTCTTTCTTTTACTAGCTGCCATTTATAGAATGAAGGTATCCCGAAGGTAAATTTATACCGGCAATTTTGATGCATGTTTACAAAATATGCAACACTGCACAAGCACACACACAGAAACACACACTAGGAGTGTGTTTTAATAAGGTTACAGAATTATTTTAGAAAATCTCTGCAGAATGACACCCTGCAAGTTTTCCTAACTGGGTTTTGCAAATTATTTTTTTTTTAGAAAAAAAAGCTTCAGCTTCTAGCTGAAATTAAAATGTCCATGATGCATTGTTTGAGTATAATAAATCTACCCCTTCTGTTTTTCCTGTGATCTAGCTATAACTGTCTTAGAATGTAACAGAAGATACATGATTTAAAATAAAGAGGCCAGAATTTAACATTTTGGATAGTTCAATCGAAAAGTAGAGGAAAATGGTGATGAAAAACAGCAAAGCATGAAGCCAGCAACCAAAAAGGCAGCAAGGGACTGGGGCTGCTGCCTTCTTGGTACAGCTGGTAATGGCTCCTAAGCCAGGGGAAAGCTCAGCTGACTGCTTAGATCAGTTTTCTTCCTAGCATTTATCTCACCATTTCTCTTCACATGTTAGCTCTATTATTATAAAGCATTTCCATTTTATTTCCACCAGCATTTCTATTATTATAAAGCTGTTTCCACTGTCATACAACTAAGAAAAAACATTTCTAAAGCTTAGCACTAAGAGCACGTAATAGTTTGGATTCTATTGTCGTCTTTAATCTGCTAAAGCATTTAATTCCTGTTGTTATAATGAAAATACTGTATTTCTGTTATCACGTCCAGAGAATTCTGGTGAAAATTTTAAGTTTTCTCAGAGAAAGCTGTGTTTGACTATTTCTCTGATGAGGTGAAAGGTCAATTTGCTTATAGTTTCCATGCTTCATTAAAATTCAGTTTCTGTGCTGTGTAACGTGGGTAATATTAATTTTCTAAACATTGATGTACAGCAGCTGCTAACTAATTTCCATAATGGTTGTTCTATTCTAAGAGCATTAAACCTGAAACAAGGTGGATCCAAATGGAAAAAAATGTAGATGATTACTGGCCATCTGCCAAAAAGACGCTTGGGGATGTGAAATTTCTAGAATCACTGAAAGTTCATTTTGATCAAATATTCATATTCTGAGCCATGTGTCAACAATTTTACTGTTTAAAGACAAGGAGGTTGTGGAGGGGAATATTGACACTGTCCTTCAAGTGAGAGTTTTCTTTCAGACTTCTTATATAAAGGAGAATATGTTGTTAAAGAATGGAGTTAACATTAAGAACATTAAGATGTGTTCAAAGGAAGGTGCAAAAGTAAAGCAAACACAAAATTCTTCCCTTGGGAAAAGGGAGCGTGGAGGGGAGAGAGGTCGTAGTAATGCACTCAGCTTTGAAGTCAAGCATAACCAGATGCATGACCATTTGGGAAATGCTTCATGTATTTTCATGTTCACAAATCCATTATACTAATGCCAGCAGACAGGATCACATTTTTTAGCTGAGGGAGCCACAGTCCTGCATTAATAGACTAACATGCCCAGGTGGAGTTCCAGCCTGGGACCCTGAAATTGTAAAACAGCCAACATCTTCTGATTGAACCCACTCCATGCTTTACTGCTCCACTCCCAAAGTCATCCCCTTCTGCGGGACATTGCCCACTGCATCCCCTTTGGTCCCATTTTGCTTATTGCCAAATAGTTCACCAAGATCCATCTGAGATCAGCAATGAGTTTCTCTAGTAGAGTATTTTTCTATTCCGGAGCATTTCACAAACCGCTTCTCATTTTCTCCAGTGGATTTGATAAGCGATGTTACTTGAACATACATCAGCTCATGAGCTATGCAGAGTGTGGTTGGGTGATTTGTCTTCATTACTGCTCCAGTTTGACTGCATGTCTTGGTTAGGTGGCACTGCACATGACAGAGCGTTTTCTTCCTGGTAAGCTGAGCCAAAACGTGATAAACCAGGGAAGCTCTGTGTACAAACAAAATGGTGATGAGGGCTGTTTTGCCAGTGGAGGATTGATTAGTGCTATACCTATGCTAGACCTACTTTCTTACCATTTCCATTTCCCCAGTGTATGTGCTATGAATATAAAAATGTGAAAAAATTAATAAAAAAACAGCTACAGATGAAGGAATTCCTACTGCTGGGAGATTCCTCTAGGCTTACAAAATGCCAGTCTAAGAAGGGGGCAATGGCATTCCCAGGGCTTATTAGCTTGGATTTGACACAGAGATAACCCACCTTCCACATCAGACCATGGACAGAAATGAGGGAGGTTTTATCCTGCTCCTGACCGTGCAGACCAGTTCTAAACTGCCAGGGGTTTGTATTTGACAAGGGGAATGTCAAATACAGCTTGTCAGTGATCTATTTTCCACCTTTAGTTTTCCTGCTGTCTAGTCTCCCCTGATTTCAGTCTTGCTCCTCCTCCCCTATCCCCATCCCAGCAACAAGTTAGGTCAGCCATTGATAGGATTTGGCTGTGTGTAACCCGTGGTAAGAAAGTTTTAATGAACTTTAGAAACAACAACCCAGCCTGCCTGAGAAATTCACTCACCACTTCTGAATACTTCTGTGGCCTTCTAACTCATTTGTCAAGGCTTTTCCTGCACACGTGCAGACTTAATGAGAAGTTTCTCCATTGACCATCTTTTTCTCTAACCTAGACAGAGCTGTGTGTCGCTGTGTGAAACACGGACTTCATACTCTCTGCCTGTAGTGGCGCATCTAGCAGCAACAATCTGGATCTTCTGATGCAATACATGCCAAAAAACTGCCCATGATGAATGCTTTAAAAAGGTATTTTTCCTTCTTTGTGCTCTGGTTTTATAACATTAAAATACCGCGCTGCATGCAATGGTGCATCTAGACCAGCTCCCTGGTCTAAAATCATGGCAAGAAACAAGTGATAATTTAGTTTCCAGTTGTCTTAGGGACTCAACTTAGTGACTTCCTAAGCCAAAAACTGTGTTTCCACCTTTGTGATTAATAGACCTTGATGGATGTTTCTTCTCTTAATTTCTCTAACTGCTTTTTCAACTGCATTATACATAGGCCCCAGTGAAATGAAATGGGAAATGAAGAGTGTCTTTCTAATGAGAATCCGCACTCTCTTATTTTTTTATATTGATAACATTTAAATGTAAGTGTAACACTTCTTTTTTTTTAATCTTTTTTAATCTTTCAGAAGAGCTCGTTTCTGAAATTAGGAGAAACATAACAATTCTCAGCCCAAATTCTAGTATTTTAGGAAATGTAGACATTGCTGTAAATAAGGGCTTTGAAGGAAAGTGAAAAAAGTCTTCTCAGCTTTCATTACAGCACTGTAATGAAAGATTGTCCTGTAGAAAATTAGTGACTATGTTTTACAAAGCTGAACTGACTTTCCCCTGCTGCCCTCAGAGTGGCCATTTGATTTTAACTCTGCTAAGAGCACCCCATAAATAATTAAAGCTACCTGTTGGGATAAGCCTGAGGAGAGGGCAACAGGCAGGCAGGGCTGGGAACACTGCTCCCACCCTGCAGAGCTGCATCCCTGTTGCACTCTCCAGATGCAGAGGACTTGGGGACCACGCCCCGTTGGCCCTTAACCCACCACCTCTCCCCGTAGGGTGAGTCAGGTCTGGAAACCCCATGGGATAACCCCATTTCAAAGGCAGGGAAAGCTGAGTTTTCAGTATTTATCACAGGAAAATAAGGAGGAGCTGCGCAGGCATTATTTCGGCAGAGAGTTAAAGAGCTGGGAATGCCAGCACCTCTTGTGAAAGTTGTGTTCATGATCTACTCAAAATAAAGGTGTTATGAAAGGAGAGGGAGAACATGGTTTTGTGTTCTCCATTAAAAGTGTCGTTATAGTGCTCTCTGTTCTGTTACACTTTTTATTAGGATAATAATTTCAGTAAACTACACTTGGCTTTCCTGAGGGTTGTCCCCGTAGGTTAAATAGGCTGCCTAAAAATATCTTTTTTTTTTTTAATGTTCCTGCTTTTTATCTTCCTTTTGATGGCTTTTCATTTGAATTTTTTTTAAGATTACATTAGCACGTTTTTTCCCTTAATTCTATAATCTTTTCAACTCTAGGCTCCTTTGTACTTTGTGCTTTTGTACGCTTTGCTTCTTAAGTCCTTTTCATGTTTCCTCCCTTTTGTTTTTTCCTGGGAGCCTTTATTGTCATTTTATCCTTTATTTTTAGTCTTGAACTGTACAGTAGGAAGTAATGTTAAGAAAATTGAGAAGGAAAAAGCTGCATAAGCCAATGTAGTAAAGAACAGTCGTATACTGAGCCATAGGAGCACTTAAAAATGAAGGCACAGTGGCAAAGCTTATATACTTTTGGTCTCCGTGGCGCAATACTCATGAAAAATAAAATAGTGACATTTCCTTTAAAAAACAAAGCAAAACAAAAAAAGCAAGGCAGTAAACAAATAAAACCTCACACCTGTGTGCCTCTATGACTTTGCTATAAAAGTGGCCTGAAAATGGACCTCTTTGCAATGAGAAGCTGAGCTAAATCCCTCACACATTAAGATAAACCTATTTTTAAAGCACAGATGTGAGAGAATTTGCCTAGAGACCCCTATCAAGTGAGCAGAACCTGACAGGGACGGATTTTGGCTTGTGCTGGAAGCTGACTTACTGTTTTATGAGTTAGCAACTTATTGTTTAAATGCTCTAATGCTGATTTATGCTAGGATTGCATGCTTTGTATAAAGAGGTATAAAACCAGCTATCTTTTATATAAATCACATTCCTGATAAAGCCTCTTTTCAACTAAGGAGATAAATGTGGGCAATTAATATTGGGAATTTGACAGATTGTTGCCACCGTTAAACGGAACTATCTCTGTGGGCATCATATCCCTTCCTCCTGTTTGACTTTTCCATGCTGCAACTAAAATTGAAGTAAAATAGGAGTTAAAATGTAGAAGCTCCAAGCAGCAGCTCCCAGGCACAAGTTCTGTGTGGTGCTGAGTGTTTGTGCAGGCTCCCATCCTCACCTGCTGTGCAGATGTGAAAGGGAGCAGAGGACACTCAGCAACTGCCCAGAGCACCGGGACTGGGCTCTCACTAGCTCTGATCTCCTTATCAGGACTAACAGAAAGACCTTGTTTTCTTTCTTGCTTATTGTTGTTGTCCCAAATCTTCATCCGCGAAGCCAGGCCATGATGATGATGATTGTTGTTGTGTTCCAACTTACGAATTGCTCCATTAGTGCTGCGGGTTACCACCAAACCCAGAGCAGCGGAGCAGTGGGCAGATCCAGCTTCCACTCCCCTTGGCAGAGCTACTCCTTTACTCCTGTAGTCTGTGAAGGCCTGTACACCAGAGCTTATTTTCTTAGTACTTGATAGCATTAAGTATTGTTAAGATATATATGAAAATAATCTCATTGTTTCAATATGACTATTAGCTGAGACTATGAACTGGGAGGAAAGAATGGAATTGGGTTGTGGGGTAAAGTCAATTCAAGCATTTTCTCATCGGTGTTTCAACTGTAAAGGTCAGACAAGTTCTAAATATATCTAAAGCAATAGGCAGAGAGCCCGAACTGGAATTCTGCTTCCCGTGTCTGGAATGAGTCACTCACCAACCTCTGTACCAGCACTTGTAGTCAGAAGGGCAATGTCGAGGTAGAGCCAGTGTTGCATCCACAGGCTTGAGCTGGAGCTTGGGCTCAGGCTTGTAACTACTCCACTGCTCATGCCTCTTGCACCAGGCCACTGTGGGAGGCAGGAGGCACAAAATGTTGAGAACAAAGTCTAAATATCTGCCCGTAAGGATGTGTTAGGACTGATGTGATTATGCAGCTGTTCTACAAATATGTGTCCCCCAAAAAAATTCATAAATAACCATCTAAGTTAAATTCTTCAGTCAGAAGCTCTGGCAGAATGATGTCGACATAAATTTTTATGGAGGCATAACCGGGGATGATGAGTTCTTGGGCTGTGATATTTATTAAAGTGTTTATTGGAACCTTGTGGTATAGTAACAAATGCTATCATAAAACAAATTGGGCTGTTTCTAATCAGCAGAACAACACAAACCTGGGATGTCTCAGGCAGATGCATTTCTCTTTTTCTTTCAATTTCCATTCCATGAAAAATTACCAATATCTTTCTGAAATCTTTTCAATCTCACTAAATTTAGAGCAGCGTACTAGAATGTCCTTTCCCCTGTCCCATATATTTCACCACCTATTCTGTAATTATTTTGGTCTACTTCAGACGTGATGCATCCCGCAAGTCAATCCCTGTGTCTTTGTTTTGAAAGTCTAAAATTTTCCATAGTCATGGCTTATAAACTCAGGTGGATGTATAAATATCCATCCACTGCGGATATTTAACATGTCTTCATGTTTTATTCAGATTGCCATGTCCTAAATTATTTTCATTTCAGCTGTGTGGTTAGATGGTCAAATTCAACATTTTCAAGGATCACATGGTCAGTCATAAAATCTTGGTAACCCTGCTTTCTGTGAGTGATGGTCCCCGAGCCATACCTTGTTCTTTTTGAGATGCAGGTCCATCTTAGCACATCTAGCTTTGAAGACATTACTGATGTCTTCTGTGTTGGGCTGTCATATTTCTTCTCTCTGCTTTCCTGTTTCCCTTCTCACAAGCCTCTGCTCATCCTGTCTGCTGAGACTGTAAATTTTTTGTTGCAGTGGCTTTCATGGCCAGAGATTTTGTCAGCTGTGCACGGCTGGCATCACAGTGCTATGGGGCTGGTGCACAACCGATGGCTCCAGTTCGCTCCCTATGGCCTTGCAGCAAGAGCTCAGGCCGGCAGCAGCCATGCCAGCACAAGGGCAGAGCTAAGACATTATGGGTGGACAAAGGAATACTTTGCTCAGAGGTCAGGCGGTTTATGTCAAGTGCAGAGGTAGGGACATGCAAACACAGAGTGAAA
>NW_010405302.1:17218-18929 GCF_000710305.1 Buceros rhinoceros silvestris | reverse complement strand
GGGAAAGACGTGTCGTCTGGTGAAGAGAGGGATCATGCACCAGGAAATGCCTAGGGAGAAGGGAAAGAAGGAAGAGGGCTGAGTGTGGTGTAGAGGGCCAGAAAGTTTCAGTGGCTTAGGGAGGTTTGGGGAGATTACAGAAAACTTTCAATGGTGCTGGGTGATGGTATAGATCTGCTCCCTCCTCCTTCCTTCTCCCCATAAATCTGTGCTCTCACACAAAGGGCATGGAGAAGGGGAAGAAGGTAAAGACATGGAGACTGGCAATGCAATGATCCTGTCCCTCTCTTTCCACCCTGGAGAAATTCCTTCCCCAGCACCACACCCTGATCCCAATTACAGGGCAGTAGCACATCTGGCTACGTAGGGCAAGGGAGATGCCCGCCCTGAGGGCTGCTCGGATGGCTCTGGTCCCCATCCCTTCTGGGAGAAAGGGCAAGGTAAAAGCAGGCAAAGGAGCCAAAGCTGTGGCAGGCAGGGCCAATCATAACTTTACAGCCACCAGCAGTTAGCCATCCAAGGCAGCTACCTTCTCTGCCTGTGCCTGAACTTTGTCCAGATGATCTCAAGGTGAAAAGATGATTCAAAATTATAAACTGTATTTGTGTGTCTACTCATAATAAGGGATATCTTTTGGCTTTGGGGACTGGCAAGCGAGCTGAGAAAAATCACTTTAAATAATAACAGATGTGAAAGCATATTTTATCTATTTATCAGCATTTAATCTAAACCTACTTGTATCCATTTCTGAACAGCTACAGACGCAGAATTTGAGGCTTAGAACAAGTGGAGGTTTATGCTGGGCATATTTGTCTTAAAACACCTCATCTTCCCCACAAACAACCTCTTCAAAATGCAAATCTGTGGAAAGAAGGTTCTTGCTCACCCCAGCATGAATGAGTGCTGAAGCTGCTGTCACACACACTGTCACATCTCAACAGCCACAGTCTTGCATGGGTACACAGTGCTCATTTTTCAGCCACAACTTTTACAATTTCCTGTCTAACTCAACCTGTGAAAGGGAGTATCTTCCTTTGACATGCAGGTTTTCTGTTTACATAGGTATCTTTTATCTTGTGGAGGGGGTGGGTGGGGAGGGGAGGGCTGCATCAGAGAGCATCCACATTGGAAATTTATAAATCTTGCTAAGATTTCTTCGCTACGGTTCTGTCTTAATAGTAACATGAATCACGCAATGGAGGTAAGTACAAGCTATATTCAAACTTGTTGCAACATTTGTAACAGTTTACAGCATGTAATAACTGTTACAACATATGACAAAACATGCACAGTTTTTCTTTTCTTATTTTTAAGAGGTTGGAAGGTGTTAGAGTTCTTAAGAGCTTGTGCACTGACACTGCAGTCTTCAGTGAAGATTTTGCTGGTTAATCGTTGCAGAGATCAACATGTGGTGACAGGGGCTGAGCATGAAAAGGGACACATTGAAAAAAGTTAGGATGTTAAAGGCCTTTTTTTTACATTGACGTACCACAATTTAATACTCTTTTCTTATTTGTGCTATCTTGACTATGAGTAACCTATAGAGAACGTTTTTCTTGCGCTCTGTGACAGAGCTTTCTTGAACCTCCCTTGTGCACGCACACAAACACACCAAAAATGCGCTGTTGCATTCTCTACCACCTAAATGTTTTTGTCCATGAGTCAGCTCTAGTGCGAAGCGGAGAAGATTTACAAAAACTCAGGCTGAAAC
>NW_010405302.1:15219-17105 GCF_000710305.1 Buceros rhinoceros silvestris | reverse complement strand
TGCGTACACTGAGCAGGAAGGTAGCACCTTGGCAGACTGGCAGAGAGTCCAATCCCAGCAGCCTCCCTCTGGAGGGAGACGTATGATTTTTCTTAACTTGGACAGCTTTGTAGTGTGTTGGATTTGTGTCTGATGGAGTTTTGGTGGTAGGATTGGGGGCTACTGGTGTGGCTCCTGTAAGAAGCTTCAAGAAGTTCCTCCAGCTCCAAGTCAGACCCGCCTCTGTCAAGGCTGTGCCAATCAGTGCCTCTGCAATACAGTATTTAAGAGGGTGAAAAACATGTTGGGCTAATTCTTTTGTTTTGGGGTTTCTTTTGTTTGGGAGAGGAGTAGAACTAGAGAGAAAAAACTATGTGGATACCAAGGTCAGTGAGGAAGGAGGTGGGGATGCACACAGGAACAGTCATCCTGTTTTGGCCCATAGTGAGATGCCAGGGTGAGCCCTTGCAGTCCTACGAGACCAATGGTGGGGCAGAATCCCACATACAGCCTGTGGAAGACCCCACACCGGAGCAGGTGGCTGCTCCAGAAGAAGGCCATGACTCTGAGGAAAGCCCGTGCTGGAGCAGTCCATCCACTGAGAGGATCTCAGCCCCTGGAAGAGACCCACGATATCTGGAGGAGTTCATGGAGGACTGTCACCTATGGGAGGAATGCCACGCTGCCACAGGGGAGGCCTGTGAGGAGTGTTTCCCTTGAGGAGGAAGAAGCAGCAGAAACATTATGGGATGGTCTGACCACAACCCCCATTCCCTGCTCCTCTGCACTGCTCTAGGGGAGGAGAAGATAGCAGAGCTGAGCTGGAGAAGGGGGGGAAGATGTTTTGAAGATCTGGTTGTATTTATCACTGTCCTACTCTGATGGGATTGGCGATTTGGTAGTGGTTTTGTTGTTTAAATTAAATTGATTTTGTTACCCCAGCTTGAGCCTGTCTTTTGCCCATGACCATAATAGGTGACTTAGCCCTTTCCTATCCTTTGTCTTGACCCTCAAGCCCTTTGTTGTATTTTCTCCTTCCAATTTCACTGAAGTGAGGTAGGAATGAGCAGGCAGCTGCGCGGTGCTGTGTTGCTGGCTGGGTGAGCTTAAACCATGACAGGTAGCCAACCAGGAGGCTCAGGGCTGGCCCAGAAATACCATGTGAGTGTGTCATTAAAAGCCAAACTTTTGATAATACTTGGTTTTAACATTGCAGATAGAAAGAATTGGGAAACCATAACAACATTTGCACGTGTTCTCTAAATATTTCCTTGCTACTGCAGTATAGTCATACCCATAACTCACTGCCCTCTCCAACAAAAGACAAAACCGTCCCTTTTTCACAAAAGGTTAGGGGGGTGGGGGATGGAAGGCAGGGATATAACTGACAAAAATAGCGAAAGGACAAAGTTGTCCATGGACTCCGAGACACAAGGCAAGGCCAGAGCTTGCAGAAGCAGCAGAGAGCTGGGGGATGCAGCAAAGGACTCCCCGGCAGAGTTGGTGTGGGGAGAGACATGGGTGAGCCAGACAGGACTAAGCAGCTACGTTTGAGACTGCTGAGAGGGGAGGGAGTGTAATCAGTGTTAATTAATTACGTCGCATTTATTTTTACTCTGTTATTCAGTGCCCCAGGTGCTTTACTGGTGGAGAGGGAGGGCACACTAATAAATTGGTATTGCTGCTTATTATTATGTACTAATTTGTAGCAGCAATTTGTGGGCCTCTTTCTTTTTTAAAGCAAGTCAATAAAGATAATATTCCTCAAAGGTGATTTCCAGATAAGAAGGCATTTTATCAGTACTCCCAAATTTCAGCCAGCTGTCATTAAGTGTGTCTCGTCAGCTTGTGAAGAGCTTTGTAGCTGGGTCGGGGCTGCTGGGGCTGGGTGGAGGGGTGCTAAGGGA
>NW_010405302.1:1412-15121 GCF_000710305.1 Buceros rhinoceros silvestris | reverse complement strand
CGCTCTGTCCTGAGATTCTTCTTATGCATCAAACTTTCATCTTGCAAAATTTCTGTAGGCAAATCACTGTGAGATGAATGCTAATATGCTGCACAACTGGGACAAGTAGGCTGAGGTAGCTAGAAGGATTGAGTCACATTTGTTTGATTTTATTTTCATATTAGGTGTGTGCACAGATGCATATCTAAACATAAAGATGTGGTATTACACATGCATTTGTGCTTCTGATACACTGTGCTAAGGGGATTGTCATTAATATTTGGGTTTGGGGGGGACACACCTAGGGTTTTCAGGAAGGTGTTGTGCCAAAAAAAATTCAATATAAAGTCTATAAGAACAACCTTAATTTTCATGGGCTTTGGATCAGGCTGAAGTGTTGGCAGTTTCACTGGAGCATTTCTGTCTCCAAAACAGGAGGCAATAGTCACTCAGCCAAGCGATACAGGTTGAAGTACATAACTCTTGGATCTGAAAAATTTTGGTCAAGAATTTGAAAGAAACTTACCCTTAACAAAAAGGCAATAAACCCTTTAATGTGTGCAGAGAGAAGATCACATGTCTTTTTTTCAGGTCTCACCTTATCAGAGAGGTCCATAGATAGTCTAGCGCACTGTGCACCATTTATCTGTCTCAAAAAGTAGAAGTGTGGAGTCAAGCCTGCTGGGATTTAAACCTTTGTTTCCAGGGTGTCTGGATATTTCAAAGCTGATACTTAGACTACTAAGCCAACCTCTCTGGCTTAGTTCATCATACTGTGGAGCAGCTTATACTGATCTCTGACCTATAGTGGAACTGTTGAAAGCGAAAATCTGGAATAGTTCCAATGATGGTGCTGGCTTCCAGCAAGAGGATAATTCATTTATAAACAACTACAAAAGTTACACAATTTAGTGTACTTCAACTATTGCTTGCTGCAATCCTTCTTTAATGCAATATTTGAATTTTACACAAGCTTTCACCTTAAATTAGTCTTATGTTGAAGTGACATGTCTATGACATGGGATGCAGTCTATCAAGAGAGAACTGTGACTCTTTTTTGGACTCTGAAGTTCCCTTGTACGTAGGTTGCTCCACAAGTAATGCCTCCTATTTCTTCCCATGGAAACTAAACAGATACAAAGAGCACAGTAACACTATTTGACAGAGCAAATTCTCAGCTACAAAACGCTCTTTTTCGACACAGTCCCCACCTCTGGCTGTGCATTTCCACCAGTGATGAACAAGAGCCTGCGTGCTGCACTCCTTTAAAAATCTGCACCAGCGGAGGGGACCCAACATCGCTGTCACCACTGCTGTCACCACCCACCACCTTGCTGTGCTGACACCCACTGTTTGGTCTCCCTAAATGTTCAGCAGCATCAATGAATGTCAGTGGGTGCAATTTTTTCTGCATGGAGGAATTCCATTGCACACTTCTGCTTCACACGTGCTTCCATGTCAGACGCCATTTCGTCAGGCTGCCTCTTGGCTGCCGTCTGTCACAGGGCAACAAAATTTAACGGAATATTGGTGGGAAGGTTCAGCCTCTACTGCCAGACCACCAACATCCGCCTCTGACGTTGTGGGTCAACATAACAAAGTAGGAAGCATTGCTTTCAGAGTGGCCCTCATATTTTCAGCAACTAGCTAATAGGTTGACTTAAGATCAGTAAAATATTAAAGATTAAATGTTTGAAAAGATTCCTTGTCAACCAAGATCACTAGCCCTAAAGAATACAGGTTTGACAGACCATCTGGATGCTATAAATTGCTCAGCTCTGCAATTTCCAGGAGCACAGAATTCTGCTACCACATAGTCTTGTTTGTGTTTGTACTGACGAGTCTGAGATTGATGCAGTTCATAAAGACAAACAGGTAACTTTCAATGGTTGACTTACAGCAGCCTTCAGCAGACTGTAAGAACTAAGGTTTGACCTATATCAGGATTAAGACCTGCAGCATTCCAAATTAAAGTAAATTAAATGTTTGTCATATTATCTGGCTCCACTAGAAAATTCCATTTACAGGCAAAGCCTGGGCATGCACCTCCATATAGGGAAATGGGTGGTAGCAGAAGAAAGGATTATGCACTTTTCTTTGAAAACATTGTCCTTTAAAATTATGTAATTCAGAAATGTTGTTACTATAGAATGATAATCTACCAATATAAATGAGGCATGGTTTGGTGGAGAAGAAAATATCTTTTATTAGACCCAGCAGTTTGTTGGAAAAAATCAGCTAGCCTTTCAGCTGCAAGAGCCGTTTTTCAAGGCTGATATAAAAGCAGCATCTTTGGTGTTAAAGGCAACTGAACAGTTGGACCGAGTTTAGCTTGAATACGTTAAATAGTTAGACTGTCTGGGCGAGAAAGTGGTTGGTACCTGTGGAGCGTAAGAGTGGTGCAAGCAAGGAAAAAGTTGATAAGGTCATTAGCTCCTATCAGGCAGAAAGAGAAAAAGACAGGTAATTCCTTGTCTGTGAAAGATGGAGGGGCTTGGGAGGGAATTACAGTGTACCATAAAGCCAATCCCTCCATTTAGTCTGTAATTTTTAGGGTCCAGCAGGGGCGTGCATTTTAGTACCCACACTCCTCTTCTGAAGGTGCTATGTACATCTCCTTAGAGGGTTAGGCCTGAGCAGTCTCAGATGGAGTGGCTATTTTGTGAAAAAAGTCCTTCTGCTAACTGGGAGTTTCCATCCTTTACTGATGATCTCTGTGAGTTTTTCCAGTGAGTGGTTATTGTTATGTGACTGCCACGGAAACTGTGTGGGTATCTGCCTCGCTGGTCAGTGCAAGCCTCACTTGTGATGTTCACTAAGGTTCACACAGCCACTGCAATTTCAATTGGAAGACTGCTCACTTAGTCCCGAGTCCTGCTTATGCAAGTCCATGGCAGACACTAAATCAGGCACTGTGGCTCTGTCTAGCCAAATATTGAAAATTCCCAAAGACAGAGATTCACCACCTCTCTGGGAAGCCTGTTGCACTGATGTCCTATGTTCCCAGTGAGTAAGTCTTTCCTGGTGTCCACTCTGCACCTTCAAAGCTGTGATTTGTGGCCATTGCATGCTTTTAGACCATCTGCTGTTCACTAGCAGATTGTGGCTCTGTTGGCTTTGTAATTCCCCTTCAATCTGTTGTAGGCTACTCCTAGATTCTCTGCTTATGGATCCTCCTTTGTATACTGAACAAGCCAGCTCCTTCAATCTATTTTCACTGGCCATATACCCAAGACTGTCATGGTGCACTCCACCAAACTTTCCACAGCTTTTTGAGGATGCAATCTGTGACATCATCCATGTTGCCAACGAAGATATTGACAAGTATCAGCCTTGTTATCAAACACCTGGACGCTCTGTTTGTTGCTAGATGCTGTCTTGAACTTGAGCCATTGGTTGCTATCTTTTCAGCCTGGTGGCCCAGCCAGTTTTCAATTCATCTAGGAGTCCATTTGTCCAGCCCCTACTTCCCCAGTTTCCAGACAAGAAAGACACAAGCCCACATTGACCATGCTCCCTGAATTCATGTCATCAGTCCTTTCACCACAGAAAGGAATCGGGTTGTCATAAAATCTTAAAAACTAATCACAAAAACACAGAATCATAAAAATGTTGGAGGGTTTCAGTTGGAAGTGAACTCAAAATCTTGCTCAAAGCAGGACTAACTTCAGAACTGAGATCAGATTGATCAGGGGGTTGTTCAACTGAGCTTTGAGTATTTCTGATGCTTCCAATGTCCAAAATTGCCTTTTCTATAGCATGTACTTTTGCTGGACACTTTTAAGAATTGTCTGTCTTTGCCTTATCTATACTTTCCCATTAGGTGATAGAAACCAACAAGCCTCCCTGAGCCTACTCTTCTGCAGGTCGAACATGCCGTGCTCTTCCCAGTCATCCTGGTGATTCTCCCCAAGACTCACTTTAATTAGTCAGTATGTTCTTTATACTGTGGGCATTGGGAAGAAATGAGGTAGTCGAACTGGTGTTCCAGATGTGGCCTCACAAGTGTCAAAAACAGGGAAATAATCACCATCCCACCTCATCCTGCTGGCCATGATATTTTAATACAGCCAAGAACTCAGTCCAGCTTCATCCCCATAACTCTGATTTGCATTGATAAATCTGTTGACTGCTCCTGATTACTACCTGTCCTTCATGTGTTCAGAAATGGATGTGCTCTGCTCTTTTTCTAAGAACTGAAGTGGGCTGATCAGCCTACAATTCCCTAGATCCTAGTTCTGGCCTTTCTTAAAGTTGGGTGTAACATCAGTCCAGCCATCAGGGATTTTGCCCCCATACACCATGATTTTTCAAAAATGACAGCAACCTCACAAGCATATCAGCCATATCTTTCAGCACCTACTGAGGAGTCCCATCCAGCCCTATGGATTTCCATGCACTGTTGGCTGTCCTCCTTCCCACATAGCACTGGTGTGTGCAGAGATCATGGAGCAGGATTTCCCTGAGACAAAAGGTCATTGAGTCCTTCAGCTTTTTTCCACACTGTCCATCACTAGGTTTTCTCCCGTTCGTAAATGGAAGCACATTTTCTCTGAGTTTCTCTTCGCTTCTGTCATGCTTGTAAATCGTATCTTACTGACTTTTATGTTCCTCTCCAAATGCGCTTTGGTCTCTCTGGTTTTGTCCCAACATGTCTGAGCAATACTTTTATACTTTTCCTTTGTTGTCTGCCCTTTTTTCCACTTCTTATGTGCTTTGCATTTTAGTTCATTAAGAACCTCCTTGCCTAGCCAAGTGGGCCTCCTGCCAAAATTCCCAGTCTTCCTGAACAATGGCTTGAACAAGTGGTGCATGTTGATCTATCTCCAGGAAACTTGCTTTGGGCAAGGAACTTAGTGTGACTGGAGGGATGGGTGGTGGGGGCTGAGGGTGGAGGAATGTGTTGCCAATTTCTTTTCTAAGGAAATAAATTCCAACTTTCGTCAAGAATGGATGATAATTCAGTATTATTTTCAAGGCTGGGGTGTTACCCAGGCAGCTGCGTTCAATTGATGTGACTTTCTATATGAAGAGACTTTGTATATAGTATTATGGTGGTTTGGTTGAAGATTGGGGTCTCTTTTCACAGAATTGCCTCACAGGTGACGATCTTTTTTTGGTAGCTCCTGGGGGATTTGAGTGGATGTTTAAGACTTCCTCAAAGCTAATACACTGGTGTTTCAGGAGCTAAGTGTATACCCTAACCTTTTTGTTTTGTTTTAAATTGGTGATTAAATGATTGCAGAGACAGGTGCACTTGTTTTTGTTCTGGATGTATTCTATCCCTGTGTCTAGGAAATTAGTGTTTCTACAGAAAGTGTGAATTAATGAAGCTGTGATGGAAATTGATAAGGATTCTAGGTTTTCAGACCAGATGGAGAAGATTTCTTAGGTTTGTTGGTAGTTATTTAGAATTCCTTTTTCATGAAGACTCCTACAGCATATTGTGGGAGCACATTGTTCTTCCAGCTATGAAAATGTCTAAAGAGTGTTTGTTGCTGAAAGCAAAGTTTGGGGGACTACAGGTAAAATGCGTGAGCTGGTCTTGACGTTGAGGTGCTCTTTCTATCCTACAGATGCTTCTCTGTTCTAGTCTAGGATTCTCCATCGAAACTATCTACTACCTTTTCCCACTTCTAAATATAAATGTTAAATTTATAGCAATTGTTCTCTATTTGTCTTCTGCTTTGAAAAGCACTGTTTCTCTTTCAAACCTAATGAAATATGTTTTTTTTCTTCCAGCTGTATCAGTCAATCTAGTAATATGTATTGCTTCTCTCTACAATCCTCTTCTTCCTCTGACTCAAATAACATAGTGAAATGGATTTGAATAGCTGCTTCAATCTGCTCCTTCATTTATATCTCATCTCATTTAGCCATTTGCAGGGTGAGAATAATAAAATCACAGATTCATGGCATAATTTAGGTTGGGGGATTTCTTGATGTCATCTATTCCAGTGAATTACTCAAAGTAGTTCTAACTTGGGTTAGCTAAATGCCTTGTCCAGTTGTTTTAAATGTCTCCGATTTTCTCCATGTCCAACAGCTTTCTGAGCAACCTGTCCTGTGTTTTATTATTCTCAGTGTAGATATTTTTTTCCTTAATATCCAGTCAGAACTTGCATTATTGAAACTTGTCTCTATTGCTTCTCACCTACCACTAAGCACCACTGAGAAATCTGGTCCATCTACCTTATACACTTCTTCCAGATAGGTGAAGGCTGCACTGTGACCAGGTAGCCTTCTTGTCTTCAGACTTGACAAATTCATTTCTCTTAGCCATTCATACATCATGGGTTCCAGTACCAAAGCATCATGGCAGTCCTTGTCCATCAGTATCCTTCTCATACTTGAGACTTCAAAACTGGTTCCAGGACTGCAGCTATGGTCTCACTGGTATTAAGTATGGAGAGACAATATGTTCCCCTTCTAGTCTGGCCAGCTGCACCATTGTTAGTACAGCCTGTATGTGGTTGGTCTTTGAGAGCTCACTGATGTCTCGTATTCAACATCTTGTTCACCGAAGACCGTGAGTCATTTCCTGCAAAATTCTTTTCTGTCCAAAAGAACTTGTTCCCCAGCCTGCACTGGACATGTGCAAGGGAATATTCATTCATAGATACAGGAGTTTGCACTTACCTATTTTGAATTTCATGAGGTTCCCCTCAGTCCATTTCTCTAGCCTGTTTCAGTCTCTGAGTGACAGCCCTGCTTGCCAGCGTATCAGCCACTCTCCTGTTCCCCATTTAATGTCATCTATAAACTTGATGAAGGTGCACTCCATCCTAGTGACCAGGTTGTTGTTGAAGACATTAAAATCTCTGTGGGACTCCACCAGTAAGAGACCATCCCTTGGACTTCGTACTGCTGATCACAACTGTCTAAGCCCAGCAATCCAGTCAATTTTTTATTCACTGTATTGTGCACTTAACCTGTCTGTGTTTCATGAGGTTGCCTGTACGAATACTATGGGAGACAATGTGAACAACCTCCACTGCTTTCAGCTCATCCGCACTTCATGTCTTCATAGAACAGAATCAGGTTGGTTAGGCACAGTTTTCCCTCAGTCCGTTCATGCACTTCTCAGACACCTTCTCATCTTGCATATGCTCAGAAATTACACAATCATTCCAGGAGAATTTGCTTCATAATCTTCCCAGGGACTGAAGTGAGGCTACATGGCTTCTAGTTACATGGATCCTCATTGTCCTTTTTGAAGACAGGTGTGACATTGGCTTTCTTCCAGTCATTAAGAACTTTCTCTGACTGAAGTCTTCTAAGGGTGATGGAGGCCTTGCGATGATGTCAGATAGCCATCTTGACACCTTCGAATGCATCCAAACTGTCCATATGGACTTACGTGTCCAGCTGGCTGAAGTGGTCCCTGACTCGACCTTCTTCTACTGCAAGTAGTGATTTGCTTACAAAGACTCTGCTAGGAAGCTTGGGAACTTGGGACGCCAAATCTTTCCAATAAAATATGAAGCAAAGGAAGAATTTAGCACCTCAGTCTTTACCATGTCCTCTGTCACTAGGTTTCCCGTCTCACTGAGCCATGGAGCTCACGTTTTCCTTTGCCTTTTTTGTTCTACCAGTATGCATCTTGCTGCCTTTCACCTCCCTTCCTAGTTTCATCTCCAGCTGAACTTTCTTAACACCATCCCTGCAGGCTCAGACAGTATTTCCGTGTTACTCCCGGGTAGCTGTTCCCATTTCTTTTCCTGCCCCTATCTGCTGCACTTGAGCTCAATCAGGAGGTTCGTGCTCATCCACACTGGCTGTCTCCTTTATTTGCTTAACTTTCTGCATATCAGAGTGGTGGTTCCTGTGCTCTGAAGAGGTTGCCCTTGGAGATCAACTAGCTGTCCCGGGACCCTTTGCCCTCCAGGACAAATAAGTAGTAGGACTAACTACTAGATTTAGTGGAACAAGTTACATTATTCTACTGTAGTTTCAGACAATTGGCATGCAAATGTAAGAAAGAAATCAGCTCAGTAGGGCTACAGTCAAGAGATAAAATGTCGTAGGGGACTTATGTTCAGAAGAAATCTTTCTTCTGGTTTCTAAATGTGAGAAACCCAGGCATCAAGCAAATAAGAAAATTCTATTAAGAACTTTTTAATTTACTTTGATCAAATCACTATTAATTATTTCTAAGAAATGTCCTTTCTATAAAATGTGCATAACAGAATGGATTGTCAAACCAAAAAGGCAGAAGTGATTCTCTCCAGAAGAATATTTTCCAGTTAAGAAATCCTAAATTGAAAAACAACTTCTATGAAAGTTTTAAAAAATGATGTGGGAGAGGCAGTTATGCTAAGATGTCTTACGTAGGTCGCTTCTGAAAAGTGTGATGAGACCTGTTTTATTTGCCCTTGGGTTTTTCTTTCCCCTATGTTTATAGCTAAGTTTTACATTTTGAATCTTGATGGCTTGAGAGGATATCTAAAATGTATTCTAGTTTGACACCTAAAATAAAACTCACACCACTATAGGTAAGACTTGATTTTGCATAGCAAAGCTCCCATAAATTAAGTAATGAGTGAAAAATTTAAAGATACCTGAAAAATCTTTTCTGAGCATGCTTGTACCTTCAGCTAAATTCTGTGATGCCACCCCACACCTTTTGTTCAGGTTGACGAATGGTGAAAACAGTCACTGAGACAATTCACAGGATGACAATGTAGGTGTCTCATCACACGCACACATGAAAGATTGCTTTGTCATAAAGAAGTTAAAAAGGTTCATTCTTTATCAATTTATAGTCTCTGACTGAGGCACTGGGATTTGGGGGGAGAGGGAGAAGGGGTGTCGGGTTTTTTTGAAGTTAATTCAATGTCCCTTCTATTTTAAAGTAAACCCTGTAAGGGAACTTAAGCTTAGGCTAAAATAACTGGCACCCAAAAGGAGAAACCTGTGACACGGGTCTGAGGATCACTGTAGCCCATGTTAACATGGAGAGATCACCAGTATAGCAAGTGCCTGGATTTCACTTCAGTCTGCATTATCAATGTTTCCACCTCCACCGCTTTTCTGTTCTGATTTGGTGATGTCCTTTCCTTACCTAATGATCCTCTCCTCCAGTCTGAGGACTGCAGGAATCTGCCCAGTCCTGTCACAGGGTTGCCACAGGTAGAAATAGATGTTCTCTCACTGCATTTTAAACCACAAAGATACTTTCTCCCCATTGCACATACACTGCTTAGGAACAGAGTTGAAACCTTTCACTGACTATTTCAAGGTCAAGCGAGTGATAGTCTGCTGGCAAGAAATTTAAGTTCGAATTTCAATGACCATTTCCTGTTTGGGTTGGCTGCCAAAACTATAATAAAGCCAAAAAACTTTGAAGAGAGCAGGCCAGATGGCATACGGGTTTGCAGACCACTGCTATGATACTGGTCATAGCTGATGCCAAACTGTTGTGCCTTAATTGTCTAATGTGTCTAACTGGCAAAGAATGTATATATCCAGTTCCAGGCCTCAATGGGAAGCAGAAATGAAGGCAATGTATCTCCTGAACCAGAAGACATCTGGCTTCATTTTGCATTCTGCAATTAGCATCTCCATGTCCATCGTCTCAAGTCTGGAGGATGACATGGTCCCATTAAAGGGTCTTCAAGCAGCTAGCTCTAAGATATAGCTGGCACCAGTTGAAAAGTCCCTGAAATGAACTAATTGCTTGACTCTGGCACTGGTAATATTCACTTTCTTGCTGTGAGCTCTATGGATTGTCGTACTTCCATGTCAATCACCCATCTTTGGTCTTGCAAGCCTCAGCCTGCTTGTCTGCACTGGTAGAAAGATGCCAGTGTGAACACTGACAAGATCATTCAGCACCATAGCCACTCGTTCAAGGCTTTATGAGTGTTACAGGTGAGGATGGGGCAGACCACTTACAGACAGGACAAATGCAAGGCGGTATTTGCTGGCAATGGTGTAAGTGCTTCCAGGATAGATAGCAGGCTTGTCAGCAACCCAGACCGCTTGAGCATGAATACAAATGAGGTGCCCTTGGGAGCACTGCAGGTCCTGCAGGAAGATGAATTATCGTCTCTGGTGTGGTGTCTTGGCCATCAAAAGCAATCTTACAGGTGCCTTGATACCCACACACCAAACGGCCAGCCTGAAAGCAACTCCAAGTGTGCTGAAAATCTGCCAGTACCTCCATTTTAAGTCAAAGTTACGTGCCTAAGCAAAGGCTTCCAAATGTATTAAAAACCATCACATGTCAAGAGAAATAAACCTCCGCCTCAGGTCCACCGCACTTCCGAAATAACTCAGCCTTACTCCTCAAGAAGGCCCCAGAAGGTTACCTGCGGTCTAAGAGCTCCTGGTTCACTTGGGCCGTGGTGAGTTCAATTAAATTCACAGCTGTGTCCACCTTCGGCATTGTCAAGGGTTAGGGCTGTGCTGACCACTAGACAAATGACAGGTGTGTCTTCCCCAAAGGGGAAGAGAAAGGGAATAAGGGAGAGAGACTTACGGATTGGAAAAGAAAACTTAAACAGCGGTAATGAAAATAATAACAATTAAATGAAATATATAAAAATACATACAAAAACAATACTGAACCCAACCCCTTGACGGCAATTATGTCACCATCACCACTGATGCTGTGCACAGATGCTGGGGAAGTCAGAGACTGGACTCGGCAGCAGATGGGAACTGGATTCAGGAGCTGGATTCCAGAACTGAATTCAGGAATGGGATTGAAGGCAGAACGTACAGCGTCTTCCTTGGATGTTGGCCATTGAAGAAGGGAGACTGACCCTCATGATCCCTCAGCTTTATACCGAATATGACGTCTATGGGATGGAACACCTTGTTAGTCAGTTTAGGGTCACCTGTCCCACCTGCTCCTCCCTGCAGATGCAGCCTCTAATTTACTGCACCCCCACCGTGGTACACAGCATTTAGCTGGAAAATGAAGTCACTGAACAGAACGAGTTCTGTTCTCACTCACACCAGGGCAGGCATAGTGGATGGTGCTGGGCAACTCATCTGGAGCATGGGAGAGTTCCCAGGCAGGAGCCCAGGCTGTGCACTGTTCCCCTGGAGAAGTGCTCTTCAGTGGACGTTCAAAGCCACCTCTGTTCCCATTTGGATGAAAGGACCTCTCTGATAGCTTCTCTTGGGGCTGTGCACTCAAGACTTGTTCAGTCCATTGGATACTTCTCTCTCCTTCATCCTCCAACCATTATTGCTTCTCTCCTCTTCCTCTGCTTCTCATGCAGGGACTGTTGCAGCACAGAGGGCTACAAATTCCTCTCACCGTACATGAGGCACACGCTTCGGTTTTGCTGGTGTTCACAGCAGAGGCTGAAGGTATTTTCAGGCCCTAGTTCTGCAGGACAGCTTAGCTGTTCCTTACAACTACCTTCAGTGAAAGCTAATCATTGCAACCACATGAAAATATTAAGCAATGACAGTTCTGTTTCTTCTTACTTCTGTTACAAAAAATAAATAAATAAATGAAATTAAGTAAATGGAATGAAAAAACATCCCTACAGTGTAAGATAGTGCAGTTAACCTCTTCAAAAAGGCAAAACTTAACTTTCCAGATTGACTGAGCCCCGCTACAGGTCTGCTATTCCCAATTCTCCTAGTACTCAGTAAATACACAGGTCACTCCACAAGTAATGCCTCCTTTTTATTTGGAAACTAAACAGATACAAAGAGCACAGTAACACTATTTGACAGAGCAAATTCTCAGCTACAAAACGCTCTTTTTCGACACAGTCCCCACCTCTGGCTGTGCATTTCCACCAGTGATGAACAAGAGCCTGCGTGCTGCACTCCTTTAAAAATCTGCACCAGCGGAGGGGACCCAACATCGCTGTCACCACTGCTGTCACCACCGACCGCCTCGCTGTGCTGACACCCACTGTTTGGTCTCCCTAAATGTTCAGCAGCATCAATGAATGTCAGTGGGTGCAATTTTTTCTGCATGGAGGAATTCCATTGCACACTTCTGCTTCACACGTGCTTCCATGTCAGACGCCATTTCATCAGGCTGCCCCTCAGCTGCCGTCTGTCACAGGGCAACAAAATTTAATGGAATATTGGTGGGAAGGTTCAGCCTCTACTGCCAGACCACCAACATCCACCTCTGACGTCATGGGCCAACATAATAAAATAGGAAGCATTGCTTTTGGAGGGGGCCTCATATATCAGGATTGTAACAACTACAATACTTCTCTGTTAAAATTCTAAGAAAAATGCTCATACCTTTGCGCATCACAGTTCACCATGTTTTTGCTTATCTATCTGCAGCTGTGGTACAGGACATAAAAAAATGGTGTAGTAAGTGGTAATAAATGATGAGTCCCATGGTCACACTGCTTAATCCTAAATTCTGACTACATGTGCTCCTTTTTAAAAGTTTGTCATATATTCAATCTACACTCAGACTGCTGTGCCTTTCTGGTTAAATTAAAGCAAACGAAGATTGTTCATTCTCATCTATAAATTAAAACAAAGGCAAATCAGAAGGTGAGATAACGCTCTCTGTTAAAACCTCATGGACATAAGAAGCAATAACATACTGAACAACCTGCCTAAATTCTGTGTATTTACCTACAAAAAAGAAATAAAAAGTAATTTAAATAGCTCTCAAATAAAAGAGTAATAAAGTTTGCCATTTATAGTTGTATAATTACCAAATTTTCTCCACCTTGGGCCATTTTCTGCCTTTCAGTTTTATCATGATTGACACACTGGGTATTGGTAAAACGTTACCTCCTGGAAAATCCTTTTGATTGTTCCACAGATAACGTAAACACATGCCAGATTTCAAGATCTTTTACTTGTGTTTCACTAATATGGTTTCTTTTACATAAGGTTTTTAAAACCCACATCAGAATATATTAATTAAGGAAATCCGAAACTTTCTCAAGCTTGCATGTTGTTCTGGGCAAGAGATAATTGCTTTCTACATGTGTGTTAAAGATTGCTGCAATGCAAAAGTGACTGGAAATTCAGAATAATGATGTTAAACATCCAGGTGAAGAAAAACCAACAAGACACCAGTGGCACTCATAGGGACTGAGTGGTGAAGTATCACAGAATCACAGAATCATTTTGGTAGGAAGAGACCTTTAAAGTCATCAAGTCTAACCATTAGCCAGCACTGCCAGGTCACCACTAAACCATGTCCCTCAGCACCACATCTATGTGTCTTTTAAATACCTCCAGGGATGGTGACTCCACCACTTCCCTGGGCAGCCTGTTCCAATGCTTCACAACCTTCTCTGCAAATGAATTTTTCCTAATATCCAGCTAAACCTCCCCTGGTGCACCTTGAGGCCATTCCCTCTCATCCTATCACTCGTTACTTGGGAGAACAAACTGACTCTACCTCACTACAACCTCCTCTCAGGTAGTCGTAGGGAGTCATAAGGTCTCAGCTGACCCTTTTTTTTCTCCAGGCTAAACAAACCCAATTTCCTCAGCTGCTCCTCACAGGATGTGGTCTCTAGACCCCTCATCAGCTTTGTTGCTCTTCTCTGGATGTGTTCCAGCACCTCAATGTCCTTCTTGCATAAGAGGCACAAAACTGAACACGGGATTCGAGATGTGGCCTCACCAGTACCCAGTATAGAGGGACAATCCCTTCCCCACTCCTGCCAGCCACACTATTGCTGATACAAGCCAGGATGCTGTTGGCCTTCTTGGTCACCTGGGCACACTGCTGGATCATCTTCAGCCGGCTGTCGACTAACACCCCCAGG
>NW_010405302.1:0-1226 GCF_000710305.1 Buceros rhinoceros silvestris | reverse complement strand
TTCCCAAACCTGTAACGTTGCAGGGGGTTGTTGTGACCCAAGTGCAGGATCCGTCACTTGGCCTTGTTGAACCTCATACCATCAGCCTCAGCCCATCGATCCAGCCTGTCCAGATCCCTCTGAAGAGCCTCCCTATCCTTAAGCACATCAACACTCCTGCCTGACTTGGTTTCGTCTGTAAACTGAGGGTGCACTCGATCACCTCATCCATATTGTTGATAAATATGTTGAAGAGAACAGCCGCCGGTACTGAGCCCTGGGGGACACCACCTGTGACCAGCCACCAGCTGGATTTAACTCCATTCACCACCGCTCTCTGGGCCCAGCCAGCCAGACAGTTTTTTATCCAGAGAAGAGAACACACATCCAAGCCGTGAACAGCCCAAGTAGTGTCCTTTAAGCCCAGCTCTTTCAGATATTCTCAGAGAGGAACTCTGGGATAAAACATCAAGCTGAAAAAGCAAATTATTTACAAACTAATTCTCATGAAATGACTGTCATTGTTCTTGTGGCCTAAAAACTAGAGCAAGCGCAACGGGCCACTGAGCTAAAAATGCAATACAAATGAATTTCCCTAATCACAGCCAGAAAAATCCTGCAGCTTGGAATATCTCACTTAGTCCTGCAAAGTATTAGGCTACCTTTGGTAAAGGTATCGTGTATTTGCTGAATGAAATGGTACTTCAAAAATATCTTTTTAATGTAAAGAAACTACAGGCAGGACTTGGAAATAAGTGAAAACGTTAGAATTAATTTTGTATTCGTTCACCTTAATTTTATTTGCACTTTCTGTGCTATTCTTCTCTCTCTCAATGACTTGAGCATTACAAACAAGTGTAGTACTTAAGACTATTTTGGTATCGTTCATAGGAGTTTTTTCTCCCCTCTATAATCTGCATGTCTCACAGACAATGCCTGAATCCCAAGACTTTCCTCACAACAGCATAGCTCAAAAAAACCCCAGCAACAACTTCAGTTTTGCTTTATCATATGTGCCTCTAGGGTTTAATCCACTGCCATCCACTGAACTGCTGAATTTGGACTTGGAAAAAAAAAATACAGGATTATCTGGTGTAGAATATATGAACGTATATAACAACAAAATATGAAAATATATCAAATATATAAAAATAAAATATATAAAAAATTTAACAACAAAAGAGCATCAAAACCACCCCGATCAATTATTTCCTTATGGTCCCTATGGAGATTCTGCTCCTCAGGGT
>NW_010405301.1:12941-14308 GCF_000710305.1 Buceros rhinoceros silvestris | reverse complement strand
GTGGGTAGGAAGGAGGGGTGGGAAGAAGGGAGGGATAGGGAAGAGGGAGGGAGAAAGGATGGGGATGGGGAGGAAGGCATGATGGGGAAAGATGGGAAGAAAGGAAGGAAGGAAGGGGTGAGGGGTGGGGAAGGAGGAAGGTGGGGAAGGAGGAAGGTGGGGAAGGATGAGGGGTAAGAAGGAAGGACGGGTGGGAAGAAGGGAGGGATAGGAAAGAGAAGGTTGGAAAAGAAGGCAGGAGAGGGAATGAGGGAGGGCTGGGGAGCAAGGTGGGATGAAGGAGCCCGGGGAGAAAGGTGGGAGCAGGGAAGAAGCGGGGGATGGAGCTTCAGTGGAAGCTGGGGGCTGCCACAGGGAGCTTAGACAGAGGGTGCAACCAGGAGGCACAGAGGAGAGGTGCTGGGGAGCAGGACACAGGAAGGAGGCCTCCAGCATGCAGGGGAAGGGAGTACATGTTGCCAGTGCCAAAGCTGGACCTTCTGACTGCTGCATAGACAACCAGAACCAATGCCTCCTGCACCTGCTTGCCCCAAGTGCCTCAAGCCTTAAGGAACAGATGCCTGCATCATGCTTACAGGACAGCGTCCCCAGGGAGCAGGAACAGTGGCTTTTTACCGAAAATAAGCTGCCCAGCAATGACTGGAAAGGTTATAGATGGATGCTCATAGGGGGAGAGACAGGTGGCAAGAGTTTGCTGACAATATTGGAGCATTCGGGATGGTAAAAAATGGAAGAAAGCTCCGAAGAATTGCAAAAAAAGACCTCACAATACCAAGTAAGGTAAAATAGGGTATACAGTGGAAACTGGAATCACTTTACTGGCTCAGTGATGGGCTGTGAAGTGGCTGCTCCAGAGAGTCTGGAGCTGTAGTAAGCACTCGCATGAAAGCAGCTCGGGGTTTGGTAGTGATCAAAGAAAGCAAGTGCTGGGAAAGGAGCAGATCACGTAGCGGAAAACTGAGGGAGCTAAAAAAGAGCCCCCAGAAATGCAGCAGTGGCCCCAGGAAGGTGGCTGGAGAACAGGTGTCCACACAAGAACAAGTTTGTTCTCAAAGGAACTATCAAGTGATGGATTCAAACTATATAAAGACTCAGATCTGGAAATGCAGCAAATGAAGAAGTGTATCACAGGGAAGACTAGGTAAGGAAGAGGAGAGGAGAGGGAGCTGAGGGAGCAGAATTCAGAGCCTGGAAAACAAAGACTACAAATGAAGGGAGATGGAGGGAAATGAAGATGAGGAAAGACAGAGGAGAATGGATGCAAGCTCCCTGGTGGGAAAACCATCTGTGAAAGCCTAGAGCGGCGTAGAGGTGCAGAACGTGCGAAGTAGGAGATAAAGACAAATCCTCAGGGATTTAACTACTCA
>NW_010405301.1:11085-12748 GCF_000710305.1 Buceros rhinoceros silvestris | reverse complement strand
AGAGGTTCTCAGGAGGACCCAAAGCGGGCAGAGACTGAGCACATCTTCAGCACCAGAAAGGCAAAGTGTGAGTCCTTGGCAGCTCAACCCCTGCTCTTGAACCCTACTGCTGTGCAAGCACATCTCTGCAGGACATCTCTACCGTACAAGAGGAACAGGTTTGGGATTTTATTTTTTTTTGGCCCAGAAAACTTTAATTGATTTCCAACATCATTTTAAGTTCAACCAGAAAAAGGAATTCACACCAGAGTGAAAGTGCTGCGCAGGGATTGTTGCTGGTCTGAGCCCAGTGGGATGGAGTCACACTGCTCCTCACAGCAGCACAGCCCCAGTGATATCCTCCACGTTGGGATGGCCACAGTACCAGCCCATCATACAGATGCCCGAAACACCCGCACCCCCATCACTGTGGGGGTGCTCACACCTGCACAGGCTCCTGCCATGGACCCATGTCCTGCATCACTTCTGAAAATGGTGCTTCTTCCCCCAAATCCTCCAAACAGCTAAAAATGCTATCAGAGGGCAGCTGAGCTGAGACAGAGGACAGGTGAACCTATTGCTTCTTCCTGTGGAAGAGGAGTTAATGAACAGGCTGCCTTGGCTGTGGCAGAGTGCTCTGTGCTGGTGACAGGTAAAAACATTTGGGGGCGATTTACATGTGTATGCATTTGAGGGAGGTTTGGGGTTGATATCTCCATGCCTATGCTTTCACAAAAAAGTGTTTAAAAAGCAACTCTATTGCTTTTTTTATGGAGGGAGGAATCACTGTTAAACTCTGATGAAGCACCAGTAAGACCCATCTCTGTTTCATCTGTCTTTAGAAATTGAGAAATTATTCCTAATACTAGAAAATCTTCATTCCCATGATAATGAAATCAGCTCAGTCCAAAACCAGCTTATAGAAAACATTGAGCAATATTTAAAAGGAAATAAATAAGATGAATAAAAGGCAGGAAGTAGTACAGGAGGGGAAAGCTACCTGTCAATTTTATTCCATGCCAGGAGCAGGACTGGGAATCTTCCTCCATGTCCTATCCTCTAGTTCAACTCACAGCCCAGAAAACCATCCCTTCCCCCAGTTTTCAGTTCAAACATCTACGTGTATTTGGATGCTCGTTTCTAAATGGCCTTCCTTTGAGCATCGCTTGAGAAGATGGTACAGAAATGTAACACAGGAGGTACACTGAAGGCAGTGCTTCAGGGATGGGTTCTGAATCTGTGCAGCTTCAAACTCACGTAGCAAATGGGGAGCATCCTTGGCACGGGATCAACTCGTAATGCGAGCACTAATCATAAAGCAACTGCATTAATTGGAACCCTATAGACAGACTATCAGAGAGATGAAAATTGATTAAACCTGTGCTGCCTTGCCAAAATCCTCCTTTCTGCAAGAAACATTCAGGTAGTGCTGGCTTACCTAATGTCTGAAAAAGTTCAGACGAGTCAGCTGAAACCCAATAAATGTGCTTGTCAGGTGGAAGTAAGCACCAGCCGCGGGAGATCAGTTGATGTCATCTTTCTATTCACTCCTCTCCAGAAAGGTACCTTTTACCCCATAGCGCAATCACCGCTTTCTTAAAGGGAGTATAGACAGCGGTGCTGGTTGCAAAGAGGCATTTATTCTCCCAAGACATCTACAAAGCTTTTCTTTCATCTCATGTCC
>NW_010405301.1:3317-10980 GCF_000710305.1 Buceros rhinoceros silvestris | reverse complement strand
CACGTTTGTTGTTGCCGTTTTTAAGGAAACAAAGCAATTGTAAAATGTGCAGTTCTTGAAACTGTGAGAGTTTGAAGAACAGTTTTAGTTTAAAATACGTTCTTTGTTTTTTCAAAAAAAAAAGAAAAAAGGAAAAAAGAAAAGCTTCTTTAGAAATACTTTTCTTGTAAAGCTTCATTTGGCCAAAAGGGGGGGGGGGCGGAAAGAGTATTTTCCTTCAAAAATTGAAAGGTTTTTTCTTGCCCTCCCACCCTGTCAGCTGGTGCTGACTGTGAGAAGCTCCTTCAGCACAAGGTGCCGTGAGGTTGCGGCACGCAAAACTCAGTTTAGCCAATACTTCCCTCTACCGGGAAAGAAAAATACTGCGATTTGTTTTAATTCCTTTCTAAATAAAAGGACACAGCAGGACAAGAAGGGGTTTCCCAGCTAAAGCTGACGTGAGATGCAGGGCATGAAGACAGGGTATCAGAGTCAGGCCATCGCCAACACATCGCTCATTTAGTAATGGGATAAAAGCGTTTAGCCATCCCATATTGACCCTCCTTCAGTGAGGATCTCCCAGAAGCTCCCTTCCCCGCTGGCTTCCCAGCCCCACTGTGAGGGAACGGAGCACCCCCTCCTCTGTGCTATAGAGAGCATAAGGTCAGCCCGCTATTTGCCCCAGGGCTGAACCCACCGCAGGGTCGCACCAGGGATGATGCTCAAGCCTCGTTGTATAACATTATCTGGGATCTGGGCTCATTCCTTCCTCTATAAGAAGAGCCTTGATTTTTTCCCATCCCCTTCTTTGCAATTTTCATAAGCAAAGAGATCCTGACATAAACCCAGCTGCTGTGTCAGGATACATCTGTATCAGTCTTCAGCTTCCATCTTTTAATTAAATGTATCATCCTTGTGGAACATCTCTCATCAAGCATCCATGGGGAAATCCTGTAACGCCTGGCTAAATTGCTACATTTGTTCAATCAGACTCAAAGATATAATCCTAAAGTGAGCTAATCTAATTTAATGGGGGAAAAAATTTCAGGCAGGCAGTGCCTCTGTCAACGAATGTGTCCAAGTGTGAAGAAACCATTCGGCGCTCTGATAGACACGTAACAGCTCATGTCATTAAAATAAAATTCATTTCATCTCCCTGAAATGGCTGACCCCACGCCTTGAATTAGGCCACTTTATATCACAGCAGAATACAGCTGCATTTTAATTTAGATGGGGATGGAGGTTATATGCTGTGCTGGGCAGAACCGTGTCCCATTGCCATGCTCTCGTCACCTGTGGACGGCACAAATATTTGGCGATTAAAGCAGTTCAGAGAGCAGAGAAACTCCACTCTAAGCGGGGAGAGCATTTACGTGGGGTTTAGAGATGAGCAGTGTCAGAAAGGCAGAGCTTGGGTTTCCAGCAAAGCTTTCTGTTCGTCCTGTGTTCCCTGCATTGTAAACAAAATGCAGACCGGATGAATTTCTGACACCCAGAAGACTGAGAAAAGCTTAACTTCACTTGAACTTACCTTAGCTAGCTTTCTCCAGAATGTTATCCACCCCACCCCTTTCCCTGGCCAGGTAAAGCCTCCTTCGAGGGAGCAGTCACACACCGAGCCTTTGCAAAGTGACTGAGATATTATTGAAATATATTCCCTTCTTGCTGGGTCAAAAGCACCAACTCATGACACGAAAGTTGCTTTACCCTTGCGATGTCTCTAGCAGAGGACACCGCCATCTCTTCAGTGGCTTTGAGGAAAGGTAAGGCTTATCCTATGGAGGGAACCAAGAGAGCTCCTAGTTGCAGATGGACTTTGGACTCCCCAGGGAGGTGTCTTGGGAGGGGGGGTGAAATCTAAACTTTACCAAGCTCCAGAAGAGTTTTGGTTGTCATTTTCACAGGGAAGAGCTTCAAAGCAGACCAAAGAAACATTAATAATTTCCTGAAAATATTTCAACGTAGAATCTAAAGCACATAGAAATGTTGGTGCTTTATAGACGCTGCAAGACCAGCCACGCCTGATGTAAAATCACATTTGCTATGTGCTTTCCTTTCCTTGCTCAGGCACTTCGAGCAAATCCTCGCCTTACTTCTTCATCCAGAGCCATCCTTCGTGCATTATATAGAGGATCTCCAAGGTATCTCACTGCTGTTTCCAGGTTGAAACTAATATTGGATTGTCCTTTGCATTTCATTGTGTTAAAGACACAAAAAAATACAAACCCTCAGTGCCAGAGAGAGTTGGTTGGTTGGCTTTGATCAAACACTACCTGCAAGCCTGCAGTTAAAAATATGCCTCCAGGTGTAATATGGAGGCACAGCTGATGAAAAGACACCCACAAGTATTGGGGGATAATTCAAAGTGATAAAGGATGTCCAAGATGGACACCACAAATCCAGAGGCCCCAGTGAGATGCACCCATATGTGCTGAGGGAGCTGGCAGGTGTTTGAAAGGTCATGGAGAACAGAAGTGCCTGAGGACTGGAGGAAAGCCAGTGTCACTTCACTCTTCCAAAACTGGAAGGAGGACCCAGGAGACCACAGGTCAGTCAGCCTCACCTCCATTCCTGGAAAGGTGAGGAACCGACTCATTGTAGATGTCATCTCTAAGCATGTGGAGGAAAAGAACGTCATTGGGAGCAGTCAGCGTGCATTCGCCAAGGGCGAATCATGCCTGATCGATCTGATAGTCTTCTATGGCTGATAGGCAGCTTGACTGGCTGGGTACTTGAGGGCAGAACAGCGGATCTTGTCCATTTTCCACAAGCTTTTGACACTCTCCCCCATAACATTCTCATAGGGAAGCTTAGGAAGTGCAGGCTAGAGGAGTGGACAGTGAGGCTGGATTGAGAACTGCCCAGTACTGGGTCCAGTGCAGTTGATCATATTCATCAATGACCTGGAAGGAGGGACAGAGCGTACCCTCAGCCAGTTTGCCAACGATACAAAACTGGGAGGAGTGGCTGACACATCAGCAGGCTGTGCTGCTGTTCAGAGAGACCTGGACAGGCTGGAGGGTTGGGCAGAGCAAAACCAGCGTGAACGAAACAGCAACTGTAGAGTCCTGCTCCTGGTGAGGAATAACCCCATGCACCAGTACAGGTTAGGGGTTGACCTGCTGGGAAGCAACTCCGTGGAGAAGAATCTGGGAGTGTTGGTGGACAAGCTAACCATGAGCCAGCAGTGTGACACTGTAGCCAGGAAGACCGATGGAATCCTGGGGTGCATTAAGAAGAGTGTGGCCAGCAGGTCAAGGAAGGTACTTTTCCCCCTCTACTCTACCCTAGCAAGGAGGTGGACAAGCTAACCATGAGCCAGCAGTGTGACACTGTAGCCAGGAAGACCGATGGAATCCTGGGGTGCATTAAGAAGAGTGTGGCCAGCAGGTCAAGGAAGGTACTTTTCCCCCTCTACTCTACCCTAGCAAGGACACATCCAGAGTATTGTGTCCAGTTCTGGGCTCCCCAGTTCAAGAGAGACAGGGAACTACTGGAGATAGTCCAATGGGGTCTACAAAGTTGAAGAGGGGACTGGAGCATCTCTCTTACGAGAAAAGATTGAAAGACTGGGGTCCATTTAGCCTAGAAAAGGCCGAGAGGGGTTCTTATCAATGCTTATAAATATCTAAAGGGTGGGTGTTGAGAGAATGAGGCCAGACTCTCTCCAGTGGTGCCCAGCAACAGGACAAGGGGCAACAGGCACAAACTGGAACACAGGAAGTTCCTTCTGAACATAAGGGAAAACGGAGCACTGGAACAGGCTGCCCGGAGAGGTTGTGGAGTCTTTCTCTGCAGATACTCAAAACCTGCCTGGACATGATCCTGTGCAACCTGTTCTAGGTGACCCTGCTTTAGCAGGGGGGTTGGACTAGATAATCTCCAGACCTTCCAATTTCTACCATTCTGTGATTCTGTAATTTTCTGCGTTTAGTACCCAGACACTTCTCCTCTCATTACTGCATTCCAGCATGCCCTCCATCCTCCATTTTAACACTAATTAAAGTTAAGCCTCCTTCCAGTACATTTACTTAATATTTTACATGGATCATGAACCATTTCCCTTTTGTTTTTATTTGAAACTTCTCATTAATGTGGCCTATTAGTCCACTTCAGACAGTGCCATTTCAGTTTCTGGGAAGTCCTTGGGGTAGAAGGGTCCAGTGTATCTAAACAGTAAAGACCACAATATCTTTCAGAAATAATCCTGTGGACTGTCCCCATCTTTCTTACAGGTCCCTTTTAAGTACTGAAAGGCTGCACTAGAGCCTTCCCAGAGTCTGCTCTTCTCCAGGCAGAACAACCACAACTCTCTCAGCCCATCCTCACAGCAGAGATTCTCCATCCCTCTGATCATTTTTGTGGCCGTGCTCTGGACCGTCTCCAACAGGTTCATGTCCTGTTGAGCTGAGGACTCCAGAAGTGGACACAGGACTTTCTTACAGGTCCCTTTTAAGTACTGAAAGGCTGCACTAGAGCCTTCCCAGAGTCTGCTCTTCTCCAGGCAGAACAACCACAACTCTCTCAGCCCATCCTCACAGCAGAGATTCTCCATCCCTCTGATCATTTTTGTGGCCGTGCTCTGGACCGTCTCCAACAGGTTCATGTCCTGTTGAGCTGAGGACTCCAGAAGTGGACACAGGACTCCAGGTGAGGTCCCACCAGAGCAGAGTAGAGCAGCAGAATCACTTCCCTCCACCTGCTGGCAATATAGCCCAGGATATGGTTGTCTTTCTGGGCTGCAAGCACCAACTGTCGCTTCATCTACAGCCTTTAATCCACAAGTAGCTCCAAGTCCTTCTCCACAGGGCTGATCTCAATCCCTTCAACCCCCAGTCTGTAATGATACTGAGGGTTGCCCCAACTCAGGTGCAGCACCTTGCACTTAGCCTTGTTGAACCTCATGAGGTTCACACAGACCCACCTTCCAGCTTGTCCAGGTCCCTCTGGATTGCATCCTGTCCCTCAGGCCTGTCAACTGCACCACTCAGCTTGGTGTCATCTGCAAACTTGCTGAGGGTGCACTCGATCCCACTATGTCATTGATGAAGATACTAAAGATACTAAACTTTCATGTGCAGATCTCCACCCTCCACAGCTTTGAGTCAATGCTGCACAATCAGAAATATTAACCGAAATTCTCCACCATCCTCCTTGTTTACCTGAGTGAAGAGTCAAGCACTAGCATTCACACATCTCTTTGGGCTTTCTCCTTCTCTCCTTTGTCTGCCTGTTTGCAAGCAAACTGCAAACTTCTCACCTCTTCTCAACTTGAAACTTCCATTGGGTCTCACCACCCATTTGCCCCTCATTTTCCATTGCCCAGCAAGCAGTTTTCAGACCAAACTAGGTCTGAGACAAAGTTAGAGCTTTTGCAAGAGGACCTTCCTGATAAATCACCTGTAACCCTAATGTAATGCACCACCCTACCACTCACAACAAGATTGGGCGGAAGGAGGGCAGCATTCAACCAGCATCTGGCTGCTAAAGCAACAGGCCCCGTTGCCTGCTGGGATAAACTACAGTGAAGTCACCGGGTCCTCCAACATCTAGAAATTGGACCAGTTAAAAATCAAGGGTTCCTTTCAATCCTTCTGGTTTGCCTCTTTGAAGGTTTTAGACAAGGCTGTAATTCCTCAAGGCTCTCAACTTTTCATTCTTCGTCCTTGATGCAATATCCTACCCCTGACAAACGGAGCCTTTAAGGACCGTCCTGCCCTTGACTGGAAATCCAGCATTAAAGCACATCAATGTGCACACTGAACAGCCACATTCTGCTTTCCAAGCTGACTCCCTCTGAGTGCAGGGTCAATCCCTTACTGGATATTGAATGCTCTCCTCAGCATCATTCAAACTTCTTCGTTTTTTTTTTTTATTTTTCCCCCTCTGCAGCGTTTGAGTGCTCTCTCAGAGAGGGTTTTGGGTTTTTTAATTTATTCTTTCATCTAATTTCAAGCATTGATTTGGGTGTGACTTTAAATGGGATAGGACTGGGGTTTCTGCCAGGTATTTTGAAGGGAATTGCTGTCCTCAGCACGAGAACAGCCACCCACGGAAAATAATGCAATCTTACAATTGACTTTTGCCTCCAAAAGAGTCGTATGGGTTCAAAAGCAGCCTCACTTAGGGGCATTTGGGAGTCTGACAAAGGATGGATGCTGAAGAGACACTTCCTGCTGCCTGCCCACTTTCCATGTTTTGCTTTTTCTAATGGATTTTCACTTCTCGGCTTTTTCTGTACTCAGGTTCGTATCACAAGAGGGGAGAGAAACAACACAAAAGCTGGTTTAAATGGATGGTTTGAGGTAAAAGGTGAAGAAGTGTAAATGGATGTAAAAGGCAGGTACCTGTTTCTGAATGAAGTGACAGTTCACTTCATTTTTTGACCAACAAAGCCACCGTTTTACTATTTTTGTAAAACCCACTGACACAGTAACTCGTTCATGTTGGTCCCTCCCCAAGAATATCCCACCACTCCACAGCACATGGGTCCTCCCCAAGAACATCCCACCACTCCACAATCCCAGTTCACACCCCAAGTTTACTGTCTGACACAAAGACAAGCACAGCTATGAAACCAGCCTGCACAATGGATAGCCAAACAAAAGCAGTTATTTCCTTCCAAAACCCAAACAAACAAGCAGGATGGACTCTGCAAGTCCGCCTGGCTCTAACAACCACCCTAGCAAGGCGTTTTCTGAGAAATACAGCACAAATACGTATCTCAGCCCTGTTACCTCATTAGATACAGAGGCCACGACCAGTTTAGGGCTATAACTTAGCACAAGAAGCTCAGAGAATGAAATGAAGGAGGGTGCTCACTAGGCTAAGCAGACTTGGGCTCACTGCAGAGTCAAGGCTCTCTCCCAAAAGTGTGACCAACCAGTAAACCCATCAGAGGTTGGTGCTTTACAACTATGAAGCTTGGGCATTTTTTTTTTTCAATCTTGTGTGAGTTAGAGTAGGATTCATGTGCTCCATTAAGGTGTCTAAAAGTTAGACTTAAGTCCAAGCCTGAATAAGCGCTATCATGTCTCCCTTCAAAAGGGTTGGTGGAGAGATATGTGATTACCCATCCCTGGATGGGTAAAATCAATCAACCTCTGCAGATGCATTGTCTGTGTTGTGAGCCTAGAGCTCAGGTTGTACTGCATTGCTGACAAACCCGATACAGTTAATCTCACCATAAAATAAACCCAGTACATAAACACGCAGCTCTTCTATGAGGGTCTTCCTGCATGAGCTGGCCTGTAAGCAGGAAAATGTAAAAATGCCCCAGTCCTCCCACTCGCTTTCTGTGCCTTTAGGAAAGTAAGTCAGCCAGAAATCTCAGCACTGGTTTTATGGAATTTGGTATTATTTTAGGTAAGTATATAGAGATATCTCTATCTACACACATACATATATATATATATGGGATTGGGGTTTTCTTCAACTAACCTGTAACACCAAGAAGTTCTTCAGAGGTGCTAAGGAGACCATTTCTCCTGAAACTGGCAAGTTCTTGCTGTAAGCATAACCAAAAGACTCCGCTTTTAAAATAAACACTGCCTGAATAGTCCCTACAGATTTTCTCATCATCCGTGTCAGTAAAAGCCACTATACTCCAAATTTTTCTCAGCTTTCTCACTGTACTCCTGAGCAAAGAGCAGTGCCTGAAGATGCGCTATAGACAGAGACCTCA
>NW_010405301.1:0-3177 GCF_000710305.1 Buceros rhinoceros silvestris | reverse complement strand
CCAGTTTATTTGTCTGAAGAGATGTTGTTTGGAGGAGATGTTGAGGCTGATGTCAGCTAATGGGCTGCTGAGGCTTGTGCAAATAAATGTAAATGGATTTTTAAGTAAGTTTGCAGAATTTAATTGTAGAGGATGCAGTAGTATTTGCTAAAAGGCTCGGTAATTCTCATAAGCCTGGTTCAGAATGCAGTTTAATCAAAATATGGAAAAGAAATTCCGGGTTGTTTCTAATGTATAAATTTTATATTAGCTTATCTTATGGCTGAATACCACCCCCCCCACCCCCAATATCTCAAACCCCCATAGTTTTTATTTACTTCACTATGATTTTAGCAGATGGGGTCCTCAGCTGGTATAAATGGGCTCAACATCATCAATCAAATTATACCAGCTGAGGACCTAACTCAGGAATTGCTTCAAGAAATGAAAAGTGGGTAAAAATTGCCCAAACAAATTAGAAATTAATTAACACCTGAAATTAACTTCTGGGTGATGGTGGGTATCACAACACTTTTTTTTTTTGCTACCATGCTGTAGCCTCAATGGAAGAGGAAACTAGTTGCCATTTGAACCTTAACATGTACCAGCTGTCTTTTCCCTGAAAAAAGACTCACTCAAAAATAAGTCTCCAAAAACTTGAGGGAAGAACAGGGGAAAAAACAATTCTGAACGAAAAGTATTCAAATTGGGAGAGATCTTTGTCCTTAGATAAATGAAGTAGAATCAATTATAGTTGTATTTTACACCTGCTAGACGACACAGATGGGCACAGGCACTGAGCAGCCACGAGAGGCTGCTTGCAGCGTGTGCCCTGTCCCACCAGCATCGGTGGAGCAGCCTACACGTTTAGGTCTACGTGGTTTACATCAAGCATCCTGCTTCCTGCCCAGAGAATCTGACAATTGCACTTGTAGATGATTTGCCTGTGTATAAACTCAAGTGCATGATACAGTATTGCCCAAGCTGGTAGAAAGAGCAGTGTGAAGGAAACAAGGACACCCATCACACCCATCCTCACAACCATCAGCCTCACCTGGCTGCTCACCATGGGGCAGCAGTGCTTGGTGATGCGTTTTGCAGCAGGACCCAAAATAGCGCTTTTTGGTGATCCTCGTAGTTCCAGTCATCTTCCCGATTTGAAGCATGGCCACACCTTGTCCTGCACAGGGCTTTTCCACAGGATTTGGTTTTGCCTGTGTAGACATCTCTAGCTCAGGAGGGAGCTACGAGTTCCTCAAGAACATGATAGCGGTCACTCTCAATGCCAACAGCGTGATATATAATACGTGACAACTGGTCCAGTTATCACATTAAAACTGTCTATGGTTTATATGCAGATTTCGGAACCATTTCCTGAATCCAACTACCTGACAAGGTCACTTCTCTCCTCTGCTGTTCCTGAGGTTCCTGTGGCAGAGGATTGCTCCTGTGTTGAGCCCCGTGATGCAATATCACAGCAGACTCTTGGTTTTCATTTCAGAATAAAGCTGCGACTTACACCATGAGAAGAGACTTGAAAATATGACTTGAACCTCACTGAGGTAAAAGATCTGTTGAAAAGATGAGCATGAGGTGTGAACAGCATCATGCATGTCACTGGGAAGTGACATCAGACGTTGCTACCCCAGGGACTCCTACAGCCAGCAGTGGGCTCAGCCATTGAGAAATGCCAAACCAGAATATCTGAAACCTTCGCCATTTTTCAGGAGTGAGGGGGAATGTAGAGGTTGTGCAAGATGTTTGAGGATCACAGGCAGACTGATCTAAAACATAACTGAGCGACCCCTATGTAAAATGTTTCCTGCCAAGATGAAATGTTGATTTGAGGAGAGGAAATATGAAGCAAGCCAAACATTTCCAGGTACTAATCTATGAAGAAATAGGCTGACTGAATTTTCTCTTTCTAGACATGTGAAAACATTTATTTTTTCGATAAGGACAATAGAGGGAACTAATGCTTAAGGGTTAATAGAATAGCAGTCTTTTAGCTGGAACAGTATTTCTTAGGTTTTTGCATAAGGGGAGGTAACTCATGGACATCCCCTGATAACAACAGAAAATAACACCTGGAGCGTCCCCGATAAGCACAAGAACTCGCAATTAAAACCAGTGAAAACTGGCTTTGCGGTTTAGAGAAACACCAAGGGTCCAGGGAGCATGCGCAAGAAGCCGACTTCAAGTCTTTTAGCTGGAACAGTATTTCTTAGGTTTTTGCATAAGGGGAGGTAACTCATGGACATCCCCTGATAACAACAGAAAATAACACCTGGAGCGTCCCCGATAAGCACAAGAACTCGCAATTAAAACCAGTGAAAACTGGCTTTGCGGTTTAGAGAAACACCAAGGGTCCAGGGAGCATGCGCAAGAAGCCGACTTCAAAAGTTCATGAGGAAGAGGGGATCTTTACTTCATCTCGAGACCCCAGCCCACGACCACCAGGAGGCACTGTGCAAGCACAAGAAGGAGGAGACCAAGGCGGGATATATGGAAATGACTTCTTGGAACTCATAATAAAATTCGGGGAAAGGTTCAAATACGTATAAGCTTATTAGGTAATCTTAGGAATATGTAATACTTTGTAGCATAAATGTGTGAAACTAACTTTGGGGGGTGCGTCTGCCTTTGGTGGAGGTAATCTAATGAATGTGTAATACTTTGTAGCATAAATGTGTGAAACTAACTTCGAGGGATGTGCGTGCCTTTGGTAGAGATATCCCTCACGCACCCGACGTCGAATAAACCATACCACTTTACAACTTTACGAGTGGTGGAGTCTATTCCGCTACGCCAAGGAAGGCCCAGCTGCCTCTATCAACATACTGCCAGACACCCCTTTCTTGGGCTGGCTCCAACTCAGCCTGGCCCCTCTCATGGCACAGAGTCATCTCCTCATACCAGGGAGTTTGACACAAGAATAAAGCATCAAGGTAGTCCATGGTACTCCATGTCCAGGAGATCCTCCCACCCAGAGAAGTTCACATCTTACCTAAAACCACTAAGTCCCATTAAATATGTCCACATGTTCCTCCAGCTGCTAGTCCCCAAATCACTTCTTTCTCCACCACCCCACCAACCCCCAAAATCAGCACCCAGTTCTCCCACACCTTACCTTCAGAGAGCTGAGACACTCTTCTCCCAGGTATCCACCTTGGTCCTAAGCCATCATCTCCTCCCTTT
>NW_010405300.1:48592-51873 GCF_000710305.1 Buceros rhinoceros silvestris | reverse complement strand
TTATTTTATTATTATAAATAAAATAGAAATAAAAGTATTATTTCAATACTAAGACAAAATTTTAAGACAAAATAATATTGGAATATTGTATGGAGTTATGTTCACAACAAATATGTTGGGTTTTAGGTTTGAAAAACTCTTAATAACATAAATTTTATTTAAAGGAGTAATTTAATTGCTTCAAAGATTAAAATAAACCGAAAAGTGATGCATGAAACACATCAACTAAGCCAAAAATAATTTCAATTCAATTCCACATCATGAGAAATTTCAACTTGTTTTATTTTCATTCATTTCAGAGTAGAAAGCAATTCAAAATCAGGTAGTTCTCCAAAAATCATGAAACTCAATTCCTATCCAATTCTTATCACAGAATGAGCTCTAGGCTCTGTCAACATTCCCCTTTTTACCCAGTCATCAAATTAGAGCATCTGGTTTCTCCCTCTGCGATTTCACCTTTGCCAGCTCTGGTTTCCCTAACATGACCAGTGTGTTCCACCTCCCTGCACAGGAGCTGCTGATTTGCCACATGCTGAAATCAGGTATACCAGGCGTCACTCCATGAGGCACTGTTGGCTTTAGAGGGTCAGAGGACAAGAGCACTGGGGCAACAGCCTGTCACACTTCAGTGATTATCAGAATGCTGGGGTTTGCCCCTCTTTCCAGTTAAGCCCCGTACTTCTCACTTCTGCCTTTTTATAATGTGGTCTATTTTTAACTGTTTGCATATTGATTCTAATCTCACTGTGGCTCCATCAGTTTAATGACACTACTGAGGTTTGCATCAACATATATAACCAGATTCTTCCCCAAAAGGAGTACTGGAGAAGACATCATTTCATTAACCGCAAGCCACAGCCAAGTTTCGGTTAGTACTCTTTCTTGACCACAGCTGCTTGTGATAGTAAATTGAACAGCAACAGCAGCTACTGAAGATAAATGCTATGGAGTTGGCATGAACATAAACAGGGGGAGTTAAAGAGAACATCTGAAAGTCCGGATCCACAGTGCTGGGCATTCAGTTTGGATGCTGTTTAGCCTGTTCCTCAGGCAAGGCTCAGAAGTAACAATAAATGCTTTCTCCAGCTTGGCTCTGAGATTTGGGTTCAAAGGCTTCTGTGATTTAAAAATACATACCAGAAAGGGTGTTTATCTAAGAGGTAACTGCAGCTACAGTGCAGATCAGCAAGTACCAATGGTCAGTGTAGATTCACGGGCATTTCCTTTATTTGCTGTGGTCATTTCAGCACGGTGATTGCTGTATCCACCTTTCAGGTCACCTAGGCCATCACCAATGTTTACCATAATTGAGGCCTGACACTACTGTCCAAGACCAATTTCTTAAACTAAAAGTAGGAGACGGAAGATGTATACTTCCTGTGCTTCCTTTGGCCTCAGGACATACCTGGATACTTCGGCACCCCCAGACAGCACTTATATGATTAACAGCTGATAACGTTTAGTCATCACTACTGCAAATCCTACTGCTGATTCAGCAGTATGCCAATCTGTGTGAGTGGGCCAGCACTACAGCTTTCTCCCTCCAACGTGCCCACATGGGCAGATAAGGGCACAGGATGCCATGCATTTGCTCTCCACACATTTACTCTATGGGACAGCATGATCAGACAGAACTGCAGCAAATCCTCTAAAAACCTTGCCCAGATAGTGCCTGACCTCTCCATCTCTGATCTGCTCTCTCACCTTCTAGCCAAACTGAGAAAAACATCTCAAACACACTTCAGTCACATCTCAAATACTCTCTTCTCCTCCCAGGACTGTGAACTGTTAAGCAATGCATCCCCTCGTCCAGCAGAGAACAGGCCAGTAACACATGGAAGATCTCCATCTAGTCACTGGACATGAGAAACAGGTAGATTTTGGCAGACCATTCCCAATTCACTTTTCAATTTTGTTTCACAGTTTTTCAACGCTTATTGATCTTATGATATTATATCATCCAGTATTAACTTGCTCTCTGGGCAATGTCCAGCTAAAATCTGGTCTGATGTTTATTTGAGCAAACATTCCAGTTTCACATCGGACAATGTTTTATATCCAATGGTCAGTGACCTCGAGGACATTTCCACCAGATATTATCAAGCCTTTATCTCTGAATATAGGTGAGGCATCAGGAATGCTAAAAAAAGGGGCAGTAACATTCAAAGGGTATGGAATGTGGTATGCTGGCTTATTTATGCATCCATTGGCTATGCATTTGTTTAGATTTTTCAGCTACTCTCCTTCAGCTACCTCCTCCGCCTCCTACACTCATCCTTGCCCAATCAAAAAGATTTTAAAAAGCAAGGCCAGACATCAAAGTCCTAAAGATGAGTTTAAACATCAAGGTTTTTATAAAATAAGCTAATTACAAATTCTATTTGTCTGACTTCAGAACCTGCCCATTGTACACACTTCATGGTTAAACATTTCCTTCTGCATCTCTGAGAATATACGTGTTAAGCAGCCATGTTCAGAATATTCATAGATTACTTTGATGTCAAAGGTAGATTTTAAAGATCTCCCAATAGATATAACCATGAATACTATACAGTCACGGTTGCCAATACTTCCCTTACTACTACTTATAAGCATGAGTTAAAGTTTGTATTTTAAGAACAGTATAATGCTGCAAGACCTGAAAGAGCCCAATCTCTTGGAAGTTCCTCTAACCCCATTCCTAACATCAAATTCTTTTCCCCACCTTCTTCCCCAGGCCCTCAAGCCCCTCAGCAAACAGATCAGTCTTGCAACATATCCTTAAGGTCATCAGCTTACAATTAGGGTGTTTTTTTCTAGAAAGCAAATGGCAGCCAGTGACACTGAGGACAAGACAAGGAATACTGACACCTTTTTTATTCTCTGTATTAGCTCCTGAGGCCTCCTAAGCAATGAGATTTCTCTGACTACTTGTCAACCTGCTCACCTGACAGCGGGTCTCTTCCAAATAGCTTTTGAACTTAAGGTCTGTTTAAATGAAATTTGATAGACAAGGTGATGAAGCTTCTAAAAGTTTGATAAAAATCTGGTGACCAGTAAAGAAAAATAAGCTTCAGGCAGGCAGCAGAAGATACAGCTGCAGCTGCTGCTTTGAAGACCGTAACCAAAGCAAATTTATGTAACATTGCATTTGCATCAGAGGGGACCCTGTTTACACCCAGCAGATAAAAATGAGACATGAATGAAGACACGATGAATTTACATATATTTCCATCAAAATGGTTTAGGTTTTGTTTTGGTTTGGGGGGGGGGGGTGTTTTGGTTTTGGGTCTTTTTCTCGC
>NW_010405300.1:9788-48503 GCF_000710305.1 Buceros rhinoceros silvestris | reverse complement strand
TGTTTTGGTTTTGGGTTTTTTTTCGCATGAAGATACAAAATCAAGCCACCCTAGTATAAACTTATGAAGTATCACACGCTTAAAAAAAGCAAAAAGAAGCTAACCAAGGATGTACCTATAAGTAGCTGGAGCCACAAGGATAGAACAAGAGGTGATGGCTTTAAACCAAAAGAGGGTAGATTTAGACTGGATATAAGGAAGAGAGTTTTTAGAGTGAGGGTGGAGAAACACTGGCCCAGAGAAGTGGTGTGTTTACACCCAGCAGATAAAAATGAGACATGAATGAAGACACGATGAATTTACATATATTTCCATCAAAATGGTTTAGGTTTTGTTTTGGTTTGGGGGGGGGGTGTTTTGGTTTTGGGTTTTTTTTCGCATGAAGATACAAAATCAAGCCACCCTAGTATAAACTTATGAAGTATCACACGCTTAAAAAAAGCAAAAAGAAGCTAACCAAGGATGTACCTATAAGTAGCTGGAGCCACAAGGATAGAACAAGAGGTGATGGCTTTAAACCAAAAGAGGGTAGATTTAGACTGGATATAAGGAAGAGAGTTTTTAGAGTGAGGGTGGAGAAACACTGGCCCAGAGAAGTGGTGGATGCACCATCCCTGGAGACATTCAAGGTCAGGTTGGGCAGGGCTCTAACCAATCTGATCTAGTTGAAGACATCCCTGCTCACTGCAGAGGGGTTGGACCAGATGACCTTTAAGGTCCTTCCCAACCCAAAACATTCTGTGATTCTATGATTCTTTGTTAGCTGTACTCTTGCTTAGGAACAGAAACAACAGGAGCTGCAGAGCAGCACAGGCTACAAGATGATTAAGGTCTTGCTACCTGCATAATTGACTGCACTGTGCGATTCGATAATCCTAGCCGGTGAATGAAGTGCTACTGCAGAAGGCAGAGTGTGGTAGATGTCCTTCCAAGAAACAAGAGGTACCTGTAAATAGTTCTGGTTATACTTTAGGATAGGAATAACTGGTTATTGCATTTTATCTCCTTTATTTGTCAGCTCTCTTTTTCCTTTCCCTCCAGAATAAAGTTCTATTTATTAAGCATTTGTTGCCCCATTTTTCAAGTGGGGAAGATAAGCCTCTTTTTGGTGTGTTCTCCCAGGTTTCTGGAGAGAGGTTTAGGATGGATATTTATTACCGACTCCTTAAAGTTTGAATGTGGATCACCTCTTACTGTTGCAAATGAAACCATAGTAAAAGTCATAGAGAAAAACAAGTGTGTGACAAGCTAGTGAAAAGAAATGCCATGTTTAGATAAATATTCCTATTCCTACCAGCAATCTGTTTATAAATAGCTTCATTAAAACAACACACAAAACTTAAAGGCAATAAATAGAAAAATAAAGTATTAAAAAAGTTATCAAACTGGATAAGAAATTATAAAAATACATTATACTGACTCAAGTGCAAACAATATTTAATTAACTGCTCTGACTGTGCCTGGAATGCTTGTCCATGCTGTATTTTAATAACAGAGTCTAAGCTTTGTGTTCCAAAGGAACCAAGGACAATACTCTCTACAGCAGGAACAGGATCTTACTTCTACTTCTGCAGTCTATTTTTCAGTAATTGTACCTTTTCTACTGTTTATTCATAGTGTTTCTATTTCATACATAAAAAATACATAAGCCACTGTCAAGAAAAAGCAATCAGTGTCACAATGAACAGCACAGAACAAAAGGCGAAAAAAAGAACAATCTGCAAACAATAGATGACTCAGGGAATTATGTTATAAATTACCTAACATGATGCCTTTCTTCAGTATGACTGCCCATTTGAAAAATGAAATGGTATTGTAAGTAATGAATGGGGGGGTGATTTGGAACACAGTAATGATGTGAATATTATTTTTAACTGATGAGGTATATTTCAAATGCCTTTGATTATTTACACAACATTTATTTCACCGCTTTTTTCAATCTTCCAAAAGAAATTCTGAATTATTATAATGAACCATTATAAAAACATAAACAAAAGAAATGCCCTACTGCATTAGAACAGGGGTTCATCCAGCCCAGTATTGATCTCTCACGGTGGCAAAAGTCAGCTGCGGTGAGGAGAAATATGACCTGCCCACTTTCTGCAAACCAGAACCCCTCGTATTTTTCCATTACCCAGAATCATAGTACTAGGGATTTTAAAGAGTATTTACCTGCTTAGTCCTTCTAGTATCTGCTTAATGACCTGCTGCCCATGAACTTTTCTAAGCCATTTCTGACCCTGCTGACACTATCTGCTGCCACATATTTCTGTGGAACAGGTTCCAGAAGTTCACTACCCATTGCACAAGCCAGTCCATTTTAAACTGATTCACACTAGTTTTAAGTGCCCCCGGTTCTAATACTGTAAGATTCTCCATTTAGCTTATCTTCTACCAGAGAACTGTCAAGTGTGTCCTGAACTAACGATAAAAGAAAGCCACTGCTTCAGCTCTATGCAGTATAAAATACGATTTCTTAGACACCAGACATGCTAAAAGTTGGAAATTTTTTTTAATAAGGATTAATTAAATGAGGTAAGGGTTAGGGATGGTTATTCATTATATTTCCCAATGTTTCTCACAGAACTAAGTCAAAGAAAAACTTCAAAGTCAAACACGTAAGCCCAAGTCAATTACAGAGCTAGCACATTTTTCTATGAGAAGCTGATCCAACCCTTCACACAACCAGCATTTGGAAAATTTCTCATCTGAATGTGACCTTGTCATTTTGGACTCACATTGAATTTTTGTATTTTCTTACTCAGAGTTTGAGTTTTTTATTCAAACTTCAGCCACTCCCTGACAAGCGATTACCGCCTTTTAAGAATGTCTTAAACTATCCTGAATAAAAGATTTTGAATACAATGAGACAACGTCTTCTCCTTTCTGCTCAGCAGGGGATACCGGTGTGTCCTGTGAAAGTTATGAATCTTCTTATGTACTGAATTATTTTAATCAATTCAAAAGAATTACCAGCAATTCTCCAAAGAAGTCTATGAGGGCTGCTACAGCCCAAGAGCACACAAAACTGCTCAGTGTGAGGATGCAAAAGCAGCTCGATGTCACTTCATGCCATGCCTAGATTACAGCGGTATTAAGCCAGGCAGTCTCCTTCTGTGTACAGCCTGAAATGATCTAAAGCTGATAGAAGTCTGCTCTCAATTTTCTCGAGCTGGAAGAGTAGCAGATACTTCCACAGAAGCTTGCATGTGCACCTGGAGCTACATTCCTTTTCCAAACCTGAGTGACCTTCTCGTTTCCCTTTCACATATAGCCATAATCTGACCACAAATATTTCAGCATATTTTCAGTTCAACTGTTTTTACTGTAAACAGAAAACCAAGATTGTATAATTCTTGCATACAGAAACTCACCAGCACACTGTTCAAAGCTGAGTATTTTTTGTAGTGAAACTCCATTGCACAATGTATGCTTAAAGAATCACAAACACAGTCCCTTTGATGGGTGGTCCAGAAAGTGTTTTAAGGTCTATTTTCCTCAAAATCTGCTCAATCAGTATATAATAATTTACTTGCTGTTTACAAATGATAATCCTGGGTCAAGGCAATGGCCCTCTGACACAACATCTAAATTTATGTACAACCATGCCCTTTTATCATTCATTTATAACTTCAGTGGGCTACTCTGATTTAAAAGCAGGCTACTGGCTTTATCAGAGCGTGGGCAGAAGTGACCTAACACCACAAACAAAATGCTGCTTCTAGCTTCAGCTTTTTTCCTAACACTATTGCAGTGCTCTGATGCCCAAAACAAAGCGAGCATTACACCTGCAGACTGCAATACCATTGAAAGAGATGCAGCAGTGGCCCTGGATTTGGTCAACAGGCACCGCAGAGATGGCTATATTTTTGGTTTATTCCGTGTTGCTGATGCACACGAACTACACATAGTAAGTATCAATTTAAAGGCTGATTTACACAAGGCTGTGATTTTAAAATAATGAGCCAGATCATTAAAGGCTTATGTTTATTGCTTCTAACACAGCAATGTTGATGTAATTCAATGAATCAGCTCTGATTTACACTATCTTGGTATTCATTTGTCCATGATTTATTGTACATAAGCTTGATTTCAAATGATGCTGAATGCCCTCTATTCTCTTGGCTGACAGGATGTTGGAGTAAGAGATGCTCTGAACAGCTTTATACAATACTGGAAATTAATCTCTCCTGTTTGTTGTCAAGTCTCAGATGTTACGTTCAAAATTTATGTTTGGAGGGTTTCTTTAATCTGCGAATGTCTAACATTAATTAGATCAATGTATCCTGCAAGATCGGCATTTTGTTACTATCTTAATTTTGGAGATAGCTGGATAGCTAGCTGGAGGGCAGGAAAAAAGGCAGAGGAAGCCACAGGAGATGAAAATGCCACTCTGCAAAACAGGGGAAGGGCTGGATAAAGAATCCATACCAGTCATTTCCTATTTCCTTCTTTTTTCTATTTCTGTTTCCTACAGAGGATACATAAGTCTTTCCCAATGATAGCTGAAATGACAGAGCAAATCAATAACACAGAAAGCAATAGAATAGAAAACTTCTTTAACTAGCAGTCAACGAGACCAAGGACATGCAGATTTACTGATGCACCTGGCTATCTTTTAGCTGCTTGTCTATGAGACTAGAATCTAGGCACGCTCTTTGAGAAGTGTATTACACATGTCAGTATGGCAACTGGAAAACCAGGCGAGTTTTTAGTGGAGCTGGTTAAGACTGCCTCTTAGGACAAGAGAAAGCTCAGAAAGGGACCCAAAGCCCAGATTCCTACAGGTCTTCAGGTACACTTTGAAAAACCTGATGGATTCTTTTGCTTCTCCAAGACATGGACGTGGAAAGTGATACTGTGGGGTTTTATGTAATAGCCAAGTAGTTAAAGAGCTCAGCTGGGAAGCCATGAGTGTTCTTCAGCCTTAAGAGACTTAAATCCTCAAGTCTCCTGTCCTTGAAGAACGCTGCATGTGTGTTCCACCTATGTGAAGTGGAGCCACCGGGCAGCAAGACATGCAAAATTCACTGGATGAATGAGGAAAACCATAGCTGTTTCTAAAAAAAATCTCAGTGTTTCTATATCTTAACCAATTATTGACTATTGACAGAGTCTACCAGAACAGAAAAGATCCTTCTATCTATCTTACTGCTACAGAATTCTCCCTATAAGGTCTCCGTACCTTTTCAGACCCAAAGCCACCAGGTATAGTCTCCTGCATACAGATCATGTACACTGTTGTGCAAGAAGTTATGTTGGCTCCACTGCCAAGATAACGTTTAAAAAAGTAATTAAAAAAAAAACCACCAAAACTACAACAGTCCAGAACATTATTTTGATTAGGCTATCACATCAACCCTCCTAGAAACTTCAGCAGAGTAATTCCTAGCAGATAGATCTCTACTGAGTTTACTGAGTTCCAGAAGTGTGAGTGCTCATTGATCACACTAGAACAGTTCTGGCCTGTGCAGTGCAGAACTCTGATGCCCAAGATGCTTTTAAAACAGCCAAGAAGGCATCATGTAAGATAATTTTTTTCCCCAAGACCTAGCCAATGATGAACAGAGGAATCTTCTACTGTCTATTTGGATGTAGACCCTTAATTTCACCTGAGCTCTGCTTTAGACATTATTAAATCCAAATGCATCCTGCAGATGAAAATAAACATTTGCCAGGGACAAATTAGCTTCTTCAGCATTTCACACCTTTAGACGACAAAGTGGATGTATTTAGTCATTTCAGTTTTGGAGTGCTCCTAGTGAATACCACATTTTGCAAAATACTATCTTAACCTTTCCATTCACTGCAATTCCATAAACACAAATCAGAAAAAATAGTCTTTCTCACTGTCTCTGTTCTCTTCTCTGTCTGCATTTTACTAAAATGGTCACTAGCAGCTAGAAATTATTGGGATTTATAAAATAAAATAGAAATACTAACTATCCCTAAGCAGAAAATAATCATGTGACTTGTAGGCAGGATGGGTGTCCAGGACAACTATATTCTTCTCCTGATTCTGCTACTATGTAACACGTGTCTTTCTGCAAGTCACCCAGTCCCTACTTCAAAAACAGAGACAGTACAAAGGCATACACATACTGCAAAACTAGGGTTTAACACGACACTGATGGGCTCTCACTGATAAAAATACTACCCCAGACTGCAGTAATTCTTTCTCAAGGTCTCATCTATACAGAAACACTCTAAAGAGGGACTCTGAATGGATGAGATTTCATAAAACCTGAGGACACTTATTCACAGTGAAAGGCTTTGCATCATTTTATCCAAATGACAAAATGAAATATGTCTGTGTTCATCAGAATGTCCATACAGGGGCTGCATGAAGTTTAAATAATCCATTCCAAATGTGAATTGAGATTAATTACCCTGCAGAAAAATACGAAAGTGAAATTCTGACTAGATGTGAGACCAAAAAAAAAAAAAAAAAAAAACCATGGAGAAAGTAGTTAAGTAGTGGGATAGTCCAGAAAGGCTGTGGAACTGCAGAACATCCGTCGTGGTGAAACATAGAATTCAGCTGAATCCAACTTTGAAATTAGCTCTGCCTTAAGCAAGTGGCTGGACAAGATGACCTCCAAAGGTCCCGTCCAGCCTAAACCCTTCTTACCCTCATCAGCTCAGGAAAACCTTAATAGGGAACTGGGGAAGCTACATTAAAGATTAAGCATGTCTACTTCAAAAAAAAGTTTCTCTCAGATCAAACTTCTTGTATAGAAACTCTTCTTTACTTGCACTTCTTTTCCAGGGAAATTCATCGCTCCAGTACTTAACTTTGGATGTGCTGGAAACTGAATGCTCTGTATTATCCAGAAGACACTGGGAATCTTGTGAATACGGTCACACCTATACCATGGCAAGTAACAGCACCCAGGCAGACTCACATGTCAATAATGCATTAGCTTGATCTTAACCTGAACTGCCCAGAAATTTCTGTGTCACAATATCTCTAAGTGAAGTCTAGGCTTTAATATGGCTCACTATAAAATCAAATCTATTGAATTCTAGAGTTGTTAAATATAAGCTAAAGGTTAGGAAAAGGCTTGACTCCTTAAAAGAGTGCAGCTTTATTTAACTAGTTGTCTTAAAGGAGCTGTACTCTGCATTCCACTGCTGGTAGCAGAACTGATGTTTCAAGAATAATTTACTGACAACTAAAGGGCACAAGAAATTATTTTTTAAAGCATTTTCCTAGTCTATTAGCCAGAAATGTCAGTGTTATATTTTGTCAGTTTTCTGTCATAGCATACGTGGTATGACAATGCAAAATACTAGTAGTGTCAATACACATATGCTACGTAGCAATACTTAACCTTTACTGTTGCACTCCAGTGCTGCAGTCTGGGGTGAGAACTACCAGTGCAAAACTTTATTTAAACAGAAGTGATGATACTGCCACAGAGGACAGAGCAGGAAGGCCATGAGGAGAGAGAAAAGACAACATTTACTCTCTTTATTAAGATGGGGTAAAAGAATGGAAGAAAAGGTCCATCCACTTTTTGCTGAAGAATTACGTAACCTTGAGTATCTCTGGCATCCTAACTTCCTCTGCTAGGTCGTGTTATCTCACTGCAAATAAGTATTAGAATGACTGAGAAGGCTGGTTTAGTTTTCCATTGTCTGTTCAGCTTTGCAAACTGAGAATTAAAATAAAGGCTCTTGTAGAGGGAGATCACATTTTATCTGAACACAACTTTTGAGTGATATCAGATAAACGTTCCATTAATGACCACATCTGTTATTCTTAGAAGTACTGTACATTAAAAGGAGGTGTAATTTCTATGATCACCTACATCCAATTAAATTCAGTGAAAATAACATCATAATCACATATTCTTTTTCCTCTCAGGACTTTGGGCAATGTAAGATTATCACATGTACAAGCCAGCTGCTGAAGAAACCTCAGCTGTATGGATTTAATTGTACATTAAGTCCAGGTAAAATAACCACTGTCATAAGCCAATGCACACCTCAAACCAGCCCTCATACCAAATTACAGGCCTGTGCACTACTAGTGTCTGGTAACCATAACAGATTCATTCATCTGCTCGCAATTCCTATGTTAGATAATTCAAGTGGAATGTTAAGAATGAGTAACAGAATTGAGGTTACCCTGCTCTTCTAAAGCAGACTTTATTAATGCTAGATGAAATCACCACTCCACCTCAACATGATAATGAATATCAAAAAAAAGGTAAACTTGGAAAGAATGCCCATTGGGAGTGGTAAGATTTTAAGGTGGAGTTAAAAGATGTGTAAGAATATTCATTTTCACAGGTTTGGGTTTTTTCACTTTACAGGAAAAACCCATATTTGTGGAGTAAGGGACAAGTATTTCACTTCCAAGGAAACACTAGCATTTCAGTTTCTCATGCACATGCACACTGCCAAGAATATTAATATCCATTGCAGTATTAGTAACTTCTCTGTTTTCACAGTTCCTCCTGATTTACTTGAGTGCAAAGATTGTCCTGTGAAAATTGAAACCTTGGAAGTCACCGAGCAACATAAAAATCTTGCTGCAAAGACCCTGGAGAAATTCAACAGTAAGGTTAACTACACAAACTTCTTCAATGTGGACAAAGTTGAAAAGATTTTAAAGCTGGTAAGTGGCATTTTGTCCTAGAGTTACTTAAAATCAACAAAATGTTGTGAACAACCTCAAAACCATGGCACCAGAACTCAAACCCTTCTAGGATCAGAACTACTGCTGTCACCTCTCAGCATCAATCATCTACTTAAATTGAAGGTCCTACGTCTGCAAAGACTTGTTACCGACTTTAATTTAGACATGTGAAAGCAAAAGGCTTTCTCATCTGCTAAAAACAATGGCAGTGTGATGGCATCCAAAATGTCCTTCCAAAAGAGCCTTCTTTCTGTGCATATTTTTATTTTGAATGCCTGTTTATCTCTCACCTCATAACATACAAGAGTTTATTTACTCCTGACCAGTGTTCTTCAAGATATACAGTCATGTGTACTATTATCAGTCATACATTCTGTCAACTGAAGTCAGAATTTTTTACCAGGGACATAAGGGCAGTAATGCCTTCTCTATGAATAATGCCACTGACAACAGCGGGAGCAACAACCTCACAGCACCTGGCAGAATTTCATGTCAAATTAACATCAGCACTGTAGTACTATGCACCTCCATCACTGGAAAGGTGTTGTTGTCATCCATCAGATCCCTGTATTTTCACAGGAGCAGCAACTCAGTTTAGGGAGAAGACTGTAAGGATGCTACTTCCTAAAAACACAGGTTGTAAAAGTAACGGGTCTTCTAACACACACATACCAGACAAAGAAATAAAGCAACCACTGCTGGAACTCATAAAGGTGTGAGGCAAATAACCTATAAATTATCTAATCTATTTTCCTTACTGGATAAGTGTGTGTGTGTGTATGAGCATTTGAACAGGTAGTGAGCGCATGAGGTAGACAGGATTTTGACACCACCATGAAGCATGGCTTCTTTTAAAATTACAGGACTTTTTTTTGTTTGTTTTTAAATACACCTAGTTACCACTTCCTGTTTGACCTCTTGGTTTCAGACTGCCTCCCGTGAAGGTTACACTATAGAATTCTCTGTAAAAGAGACCAATTGTTCCAAATCCACACAACAAGAAGATCAGGCACTGGAGTGTGATTTTCTGGATGACTGGCATGCTGTAAGTAAAGTCTTAGAATGAGAAATGATACAATGGGTGGCACCAGGAAGATCTTCCCACAATATCTCCAAGTATTTCTTATAATCATGCACCCAAACTCAAAACTAAAAATCCATCATGGTCAAGTCCAGATCCAAATCTTAGAGCTCCTCCTTTTTAATTCTATAAGAAGCCAATACGAACTCTTGAATCTAAATGTAACTGGAGTCTGGAATATTACAGACCTAGAGCTGAGCTTTTCTGTTTGGATCTGGCTTTCACATTCAGACTGAGGCCATTCCCTAGTAAATCATCCATGCTATTTTCATAAGAAGTTTTACAGTAACATGAGTCATAGATCTTAAAAAAAAAAAAAACAACAGGTATTATGTCATTCCAGTGAGCCCAGAGTTACCGTTTTTGTTTCTTCTCCTGCTGGGAGATGGAGAGTGGAATAATTCAGGCTTGTCTACAGATTACTATGGAAGTACTCTCTCCACTCCATCTGCCCATTACAGTACTAGTCTACACCAAAGAAATTACTAGGCAAGATCATAATTTCAGAATAAATTATTGCCCAGAAATTAAATTGAAGGAGTGTAATAAAAATATGGGTAAAACAAAACATGTAAAACTTCTGTTTCATCTACATTCATTTTCTTCACTGGCTCTTTATACTCCAGAAGACTGGAAAAGGTTGTGAATGAACTTTTGGTAAGGGAGCCAAAAATTCACTAGAATGAAGCACAAGTGAGGTAGCTGGGGGTTTTGAATTGTCAGTGCTGCCACTGGTGTGTGAAAATCACTGTTAACATTAGTAATCCTCATCGATCATAATAGGCTACTAATGGCCCAAACATATATCGAGACAAATCACCCACTACAGAGAGCATACACAGAGCCCTTACCCGAGTTCTGTGCTCTTTCACATGAGCAATTCCCCACACAGCAACCGGCAGCAGGTGAAGGTCACAGCAAACAGGGTGCTAAGGGAAGTAATGCTGAGAGATTATAACAAATTACTTTTCAAAAGATAAATATGGAAGAAAACTTTGCTTTTGCCTGAAACAGCATAGAAGGACTTCGAGCAAAATTTCCAAATAGCCCAATCTGAACAGAAGTTTGACAAGCAAAGACAGAAAAAAGGAATCAATTCAGTCACCCACAGGGTACTCATTCTGAAGATATCAGTAGCTGACCAATTTCTCACAGACATCAAAAGGGAAGTAAGAGGGAGAGTAGTAGCCCTCTAGATGCACATGGCAAAGTGGTCTTCACAGTCAAGAACACTCAAAACCAGTGTATATTTTAATCATTATTAATCACTGGCAAGTATCACTGATCAGAAAGCCCAGGATCTAGTAAGTTATGTAAACATACGTCTGTATCGAAGGAAACAGACTAATTTTTAAAACGGTGAACTTTTAGTGGCTTCTATTAACTCCACCTCAACAACCAAGATGGACATTGGTTGGTTTGTTGTTTTATTTTTTCTTTTTTGTCTTTCCTTTTGCTTAGCACGTGGGATTTTGCAAGGCAAGAACTATCACCGATCCAGAGCAGCCTGATGCGACAGATATAAACTGTGAAATCTATGAGCCCTCGGTATGTCCTCACTGACTGGAATGTCTCTGGCTACACCCTCACTCAGCCCAGAGTCACAGATGATTGTGACAGTTGTTCCTGTCACCTTATTACTGCCTGGGTGAGATGCAGCAGGTCAGGCCAGACGGGCTTTTGACTGCCACTGCAATCACAGGACGAATTAGTATGGAGCTGTCCCTATTACTCCTTCCAAGGGTGTCTTCTTTCAGTCCAATTCTACTCCTTAATTAAAGGGAGTAGAGATTGGAAACAAGTTGAAAGGGCTTTTAGAAAGCAGGAGGAGGGGACATGATCTTTATTGTATCTGGTATCCCAGTTTATATTACAACAGCTACTCTGGTGTGAGTTTTATTTTGGTTTGACCCACCACAGGTTTTGCCCAGTTGGTTACATTGTTTCATTTTGTTACGGTGTAGCATTTCCAGATGATTTTCAGTAATTTGGCATTTTATCATCTACTCTTCACTTTTAGCTTAAGATTTTTTTCCTTAGAGCTCACCAGAACTGTAAATGCAAACCTGCTAACTCCCACTTCTCTCTCTTTCTCACCACTTTCTTCTGTCTCACTTAATACTTCCTCCTCTGGTGTTTTTATAAACAGCAGCAAAGAAGCAGACATTCAGCTTGGGGACACCCACACAGACACCCCCATTCCCATCATCATTTTGGTCACGGACATCATCACAAGCATGGATGTCCACCCTCTTCTCAATCCAGACCTGAAGACCCTGAGAATAGCCCTAGTTTAAATGAAGAACATCAAGACAGCAATGAAGGACCTGCTTCTCCTCCTCCCCACCATGGTGGACCACATCACCACTTTCACCATTCACACCACTGTCCTCCACCTCCTCCCCATGATGAACCACATCCTCCTTCCCGAGAGGAACCATATCATCCTCCTTCCACATCTCCTCCCCATGATGAAACACATAATCCTGCTCTTGATTCTCATCATGGGCCACACTGTCCTCCCCCTCCTCCCCATGATGAACCACATCCTCCTTCCCGAGAGGAACCATATCATCCTCCTTCCACATCTCCTCCCCATGATGAAACACATAATCCTGCTCTTGATTCTCATCATGGGCCACACTGTCCTCCCCCTCCTCATGGACCACATCACCACCATCCTCATCATCACAGACCTCCTCATCCTCATGGACATCACCACCATCCCCCTCCCCACTGTGAACCACACTGTCCTCCTCCACCTCCTCATGGACCACATCACCACCATCCCCCTCCCCACTGTGAACCACCCTGTCCTCCTCCACCTCCTCATGGACCACATCACCACCATCCCCCTCCCCACTGTGAACCACACTGTCCTCCTCCACCTCCTCATGGACCACATCACCACCCACATCACCACCATCCTCATCATCACAGACCTCCTCATCCTCATGGACATCACCACCATCCCCCTCCCCACTGTGAACCACACTGTCCTCCTCCACCTCCTCATGGACCACATCACCACCATCCCCCTCCCCACTGTGAACCACACTGTCCTCCTCCACCTCCTCATGGACCACATCACCACCATCCTCCTCACCACTGCGGACCACATCACCCTCCTCCTCCAGGACACCCTCCTCATCTTGGTCATCACTATTACAGACGTCACTGCAACAAGACAGGCTTATTGGGGAAGCACTTTCCATTCCAAATAACAGGAGCTGTCTATCGTATACCAGTTCTAAATCAGCTGGATTCTCTCACACCTCCCACTGTAAACTTTCCTGAGCTATTCCAAAGCAACCCTCACTCCTCCAGCACTGGTGAAGATACTTCCTTCACTGGCTCAAGTGTAAAGGAGATGCCAGAAGCTCCGGGGCTTCTAGATCACCCTACACCATCAAAGTCATGCCCAGGAAACCCCAAATTTGCTCTTCCAAAAATTTTGCCTTTATTTCCACATAGCTCCATGGCAGAAAATTCTGCTACATGAGCTCAGATAAAGATGTTCCTGGCTTAAGAGTTGCAGGGACAATGACGGTTGTAGAATGAATGAAAAGAGCATGTGGAGAATGGGGAAAAGTATATAATTTCTAGGGAGGAGAAGCATTGAAAATAATGATTAAGACAAGTATGCCAATCTGCCTCTTGATTCCAGCTATCTCCGACTTCACTGTAACTGAAAGACTCAAAATTCTGAGTCCTTCAGGTAATGTGAATGGGTACAAACCTCCCAAGCAAACAATGTTCCTTTAGTTCTAACAAAAAGGAAAATTCCCTGCTAGTGAAATCTTAATTTTTCTCATCACTCATAATCATAATGTACTCCTCTGAGGAAATCTGACCTAGAAGAAATTTTACCACCTTCTATTAAAAATTTTCCATGGCTCTACATTCATCCCTTATAAAGATTCAAAGAAAATAAAAATATGCTTTTTTTTTCCTTGACACATTCAACAACGTTTTGTCTTTTTCATTGGTATGGATGTTTAGCTGCCCAGTAAACAACCATGAGCCACACTCCAGCATAAATTGACTAATGGTGGTCGGGTTAGCACCACTGGCTAGAAAAGATATGAGAATAGTTAATGACTTGTAGTGTAAGACTGCAGGGTGACCTGCACAGGTACTTCCATTGCTGCAGATGCTGGTGGTGATATACCAGAAACACTGTATTCAAGGACAGCCCTTTTCAAATAGTTCATAATTGCTCTCAGAGGAGGAGAAAAGCAGATGCGGGTAATAACTCTTCTATGTAAATGTTTTCTTTATCACTGAACCTTCCTCCCTACAAATTGAGTTGGGGGGAGCGGGAAGAAAGAATACTGGTATCTAAAGAGACAGACACTCTAGTCCTCATTGAGGTAAAGTCCATTCAGGTAGACATGGGACCCCAATGAGTTAAGTCAGAATGCTTATCTCATAAGCAAGAACATGGAATTAATCTCGAAAAATTAGTGATTCGGTCCTGAAAGTAGCTTTTTAATGGCAAAAATAAAAGACAGTGTAAGGGCCACATTGAAGGAAAAGAAACTAAATGAAGACAGCATTTTGTGTAACTGAGAGGTTTTCTAATTTTCAAAAGTGAGTTATCACGTACGAACAACCCTATTTCTGGCATAGTTTATCCACAAAGTTTCTAAAAAGCATTTTCTTTAACCAAAATTTGTAGCAAGACACAACCGGAACACTGGAGCTGAAGCAATCCCAGGGTGTTCACAGATTCAAAGCAAAGCTATTTGGTGCTCAAGCCTGGAGACAAGCACCAGATGGTCCTGGCCAGCTCTAATTTTGGCTCTGCCAGACACAGGCAACATGACTTAATCCCTCATTTTTGAGCGTCACTTTCCCTATCTGTAATGATAACAAAGCATTTGAAGACTGACCAATCCATGGTCTGAAGGCAGTCTCCACATGGTGGCAAAGAAAGACACTTTCAATAGTAGCAAGAGGGACAGGCTTTATCAAGTGTTATTGAAGAGTTATGTGACATTCAATGATATACATCTGCCCAGTTTCAAACAGGTTCTGAATTCTCAGAGCTATTGCACTCTGAACACAAACCAGATCTAGAACATTTACAGTGTTGTCCAGAACCAAAACTTCATTTTCTCTATGACCTTTTTGGGTGTTTTATTTAAACCTTCTAAAATTCATTCTCAGTAGCTGTTAGATGTTAAGAAAAGAAGCCAGAAAGCTAGAAACGCTCTGCTTTTTTACTGGAGCCATCCTGCTTATTCTGAACCTGTCCTCAGCTGCAGCTGTTAGCCTGTTATCTTGATGGCAGGTGGATAACCTCGGTGTCATTCTGGTGACCATGCAAAGTTTATTTAGATAAACTCTGAACTTTATTTACAGTATAAACAGGGTAGGATGAGAACCAACCAACCCCAGCAACCCCTCATTCTGTTTACTTAGCTACTGCTCCTAAAAAGAAGTGACTACAACCCTGTCAGCTATTCCTTTCCATTTGGCTTTTAAAGAACCTTCTACTTTAGGGGCCCTTTTTCTATCACATTATGAGGCTCCTCATTGTAGTAGCACTCTGCTGTGGTTTTTTCTCTAGCAGAGCCACCCCTCTTCCATTTGAGATTTCGGACTGCAATGACCCTGATGTCTTTAAAGCTGTCGACACAGCACTGAAGAAATACAATGGAGACAGAGAAACTGGTAATCAGTTTGCTCTACACGTGGTGATGGAAGCCATGAGAACGGTAAGTAGACTTTGCAAAAAAAAAAACAAACCCAAAAACAAACGTTGGATTTGTGTATGCACTCTGAATCAGATTATCTCCATCTTGCTTGTAAGAGAGCAAGCATGACAGCCAAGTGTCTTCCAAAAGCATTTTAAAAAAATCAAAGAAATTACTTGCACAGTAAGAGACTCGTTACCATGACAAGCAGGGATGTGTATTATGTTCTTATCAGCAGAACTATGTGTGCTGGTGAATTGCTTATTAATGCAAGGACTAAAGAATAGAAAATTTCTATCACTGATACAATTGGTCTTCCTAGTCCACTCTGTTTTCTCCTTTCTCTGTTGGGAATTCTAGCCCTTTCCTTCATCAGTAAGGTTTTCAGTTCAATGGTAAAACCACACTTACTAAACAACTTGAATATTGCTTTTATTTGGGAAGAGCTGGTATCACACGTAAAAAAGAATGACCTGATAAAATTTGTCAATACTCTGAAGAAATTGTTGTGTATATTATTTGATTGACACTACTCCTGAGTCACAGATCTATCTAAAAGCACTAGGTGGTTTTAGTCAACTTGGGTGACAGATAAAAAGAATGAAACATGATTTTTTTTGCCTGGAGTCCTTCTGTATAGTGTTAATCTAACAAAAGAGTATTTACCTCTGAGAGGCATACAAGGATGGTATTACCATAATAATGACAAGCATTACTTTACTTGAAAACAACATTAGCTTTTTTTATCTGCTGGATTGGATTTTCAGATCTCAAACATAAGAAACCCAGCATTAAAGAGAATATTTTGCACTCTAAAATCACAAGACACTTTTACCCACATAAAAATTGACCTCAGAAAGGGGACATGAATTGCTAAATGCCTAACGGTAAACTACCCATATCTCCTGGCACCCACCCTCTGCTTTTCCTGTTTCAAACTGGGGAGAATTTAGTGTGTAGGGATAAAGACTAAAACCTGGCAAAGGCTTTATATGACTACTATTAAATCAGTTAATAGTCCCACTGTCTTCAGTGAACCACACACATCCTTAACAATAGCCAAATGCAAACACCTTTATATCAGAGTTGTAACACCGACTTCCTTTGGCTGCTGTTCCCAAAGGACAGATATTAGTTTCAGTATTCTACCTTAAACAATGTTGTGTTTTTAGAAATATTTATTGAAATAATTATTCATGTTTCCTTCTCTAGATATCCATCTTTCCTTTTCTTGAAAGATTTGAGGTTGAAATCAATTCTTACTTTGAATCATTGATCTGACTATGATGTTAAGTAAAAAACGGAGAAATCTGCAGCCGAGATTTCCTCATATTTGATATTCTTTTTCTAAAAAGAGTATAGATTTTACTCACCACTAGTCTCATAATGTTGAATACATTAATTAAATAGCTGGTTATTACATATTCATGTACATTCATTATTGATAAGGTAATAAAACATAAAAGCTGACTAGTGAAAGACTGCCCCAGTTAAAGGCATAGCCGTTCATAACAATAATAATGAAATAATCCAAGAACAAACAACATACAGAAACAATGTCTTTTCTCACATATTTTGTTTATTCACTGAGCTAATTTACTGCAGATTTAGAACACTGTAACAGAGAACAGAATTTGGCTCTCTTTAAGTCTACATCCCAGATAGTATAATCTGATGCATCTCCATAAACATCAGTTTATATCTGCTGAGGATTAAGTCCATTATATTTTTAGAGAACCTTTCATCCAGTTTTACAACCTGCAACCACTATATCAGGTACCTCCACTCCTCTTTGTAGTTGTAGCAATACACAAGAAGTAATAAGGGAACACCGAATATTATACCACACCAGCATAAATCCAGTATATTCCACCTGCATCAGCTCAGTTTCACTTTCTTGGTACCACTAAGGCAAGACTTATCATTTGATTCTCCCAGCAGTATCATTTGAGGATAACTAGTGTTTTAAATACAGCAAATGCCAGTGCTTGTATTTGAAAAGGCATTTTTAGTGGCTGTAAAAGGCAGTAAATTCTGGCTTTATATATCCTCTAAAGGATGAACCACAAACCTTGCAGTGTGTTAATGTTACCTGTAGGCACAGGCTTGCTGCTCAGTTTATGGCAAGGAGGAAATGTCCCTTTACTGATTTACCAACATCAGAAACACTTCTGCTGGCCAGGCCAAACTTTGCTTAATACTTTGTATTTCAACCGACGGGATTCCCAAGGCTTCCCTCATGAGCATCTCAGCCTTTGACACCGATAAGAAAACTGCTGGCACTGCCAAAGGCTGTCTCCAGAGTATATGCCCTCCTCGCCCCTTTCCCCCAGCAGGCAGGGCAGCTTAAGTACCCTGTCACCACAGAGTAAAGGCAGTCTGGGCACTGCCAGGCTGCCTGAGGGCTGCTGGCTGCTGTTTCTGGACGGCCCATAGAGTTGTCCAGAAGGAAAGTAGTCAGATCTGGGAGGAAGCCAAGTGTGAGAGCGAGACAGTCAGACAGGAGCACAATCCGAGCTGACAACCATGCTAATTATCCAAGCAGTAACCCAAATTTGCAAGTACATCTAAACAGGAGTATAAAACCCAACCACTTCTTTCTGTTTTTAAAGTGCGTGGTAGGTACTACAAGTTAAAATGAAGGTAGTTGAGCAAACCCTATCTATTGCATCAACATATTGTAATTGTAGGCAAGGGCTCAGTAACATGATTAGATAATTATTGAACTACCAAGATTTGGGAGACCTTGTGTGGAGACCAGTAGCTAATCTATAAAATATAAGGTAACCAATGGCAAGTATTTACCTTTTGAAGCTCTTACCTTTTCACTCAATTTATTACTGTGAAAATAATTACATACATATTGTTCTTATCCAGGCAGGTCCTGACGCTCAATTCTATGTGAAATACCGAATACGAGAAACCACTTGTGCCATTGAGGAAAACAAACTCTGGCAAGACTGCGAATACAAAGTACCTGCAGAGGCTGTAAGTATCTGTCCTCTTGAAAAGTTCTCTGCAGAAATGTCAGCAGAGCAACGGGACTGCAGTTGCCTGGGGAAAAATACAGTAGAGAATTTAACTTGTTTAGCTGTCTTGCTTTTGACAGCTTATAGGACTAACATACAGCACAGAAATATTTACAACTCTGAAGTTAACTGTTACAATCGTGAGTTTACCATTATAACCCTGAACGGGAGCAGAAGGTAACATTTCAGCCCTTCAATATGAAGGTTTATGATAAATTCAGCATAAGGTATGTGCACTGTGAGAATGTGAGTACTGTAAAACTTTCCATGTATTATGGAATCTTGAACAACAGAATTGACTTCAGACCTGCACCAACAAAAATACTGACATGGAAGTTCATCCCCTTCTCTCCTCACAATCAATGTTAACATTCTTTTTCCAGTAACAAAATAGCAAATCAGACATTGCCACAAACATACAACTGCAACTGCTGACTTTGTTCAATAGCCAGAGGAATATGCCACACTATTTTTCTTCAGTAGTTTTAAGATAACATATAAAAATATGTTTTTGCAGAAAACAGGAGAATGCACAGCTCGAGTTCACATGAATAATGCTGGGAAAACAAGTAATGTTTCACAAGATTGCAAAATTTTTCCAGGTATGTAACGTTTGGGGCAGCATTCCAGAAGTATGCTGACAAATAAGAATGGGGAAAATACAATACTGAGACTTTTGATTAATTTTAAAGGTAGGAGCTCCTTATGATTCTACTCACACAACTCTAAATAATCTTCCATAAGCAACTACAAGTTAAAGACAGTATTTCACTTCACTGTTACACACATATAGGCTAAGTCAGTGGCAGTTTCTATTTAAGGTAATGAGAACCAGCACGTGCTAAGTTTCTTCAAATGCTGGAATTATACCAAATTAAAATGAATTTGCTTAAGACCAAAAGCATATCAGTAAATTAGAGACTAAATACAACTTCTCATTCTTTAATTTTCTGTCCTTACTTATTCAAGTATAAATTTGTGTCAAAAAATTATTAGAAAAAACCTTTATATTTCAAAATTGTACCTTAATGTTCTCCAAACTAAAAATGACTAAATTATTTCTAAGTTTACCAAAACAAATATTTACCCCAACCAAAAAAAGAACAAAAAATAATTCATAAAATAAAAATGTATCAGTGATGAAATTATGTAAGAGGGACTGTGGTATCTTTTAGATGTAACAGTAAGTTGCACTACATTTCTTGCCTATAAGACATTAATTTCTGGCTAGCATGTTGACATAGCAATTTCCTTTATTAGAAAGAGCTCACATTGTTTTAAAGCTTTGCAACTGAGATCTCTGTGTGCCTATGCCTAGTGTTCCTGTAACATATCTCAGATCGTTTTAAAATATCCATCTAACGGGTAGTGGGGAGCAAAGTGCATATTGACTACAGGAATATTCACCATGATTTTTGAGATGTTGGGCAGCTTGTCTTTGTTTTTTGTTCCTAGTTATCTTGTTTAAAGCTTAAATGGCTTCAGTCAGTGTTCTTCCCAGCACTGCAGCACACACAAACTCCATGTTCCGCCACTGAATAAACGCCCTTGGTTTAGAGGCGTTTGTAGGGCAATGGTGACATCTAGTTGCCAGCAAAAGGTGTGTGAATCCCACAGAGAACACATGGGAAATTTGCATTTGAATCTTTGCTTAGAAAGCTAAAAAAAATACATAAATTAAATGAATCACGTATTCAGCCTAAGGAGCTCATCTCTTCTTACCAAGATATAGCAACTCTAAAAAAGGATGCACATTTGTTCAGCACTTAGGAAAACGCTGAGACCATCATCATTTAGAACTGGGTGTACACTGCTGTTTTATTGTCTCCTTTGTGATTACTCCCTGAAAACCTGGTCATATTTTTCTGGAACATGAATATATTTGTAATTACTGAGTCAAAATGTATTGCTAGAAATACGAAGGGCCAGACTTTGTTCAAGTACCCCTTGGAGAGCTAAGACTAAATAGTATTGCACTGAGATATTCCAAATGTACACGGGAGCCAAATCAAATCCAAAGGATTCGAACAGAAAGAGCGAAACAGTAGAGTGGTGGGGGATTTCCCCACCGTGTTAGGTACTCTACTGTTCAGCCTTCCTGGTGGAACAGTTTGTTCAGACTGACTCTGGACTGGTTTCCTGGCTGGTACAAGCTGGCATAACTCCATCAAAGACAGTTTACGCCATCTGAGGAACAGGCAAACAAATCTTACTTCAATTCCCCAGAGACCACATATCGTCCCACTTTCATTCTCAAGCTCACTGAATCATGAAATTAATTTATGTACTGAACTATAAAATTAATTTATGCAAATCCAATCCATGATTACTAGAAAGGAAAGAGAGTTAATAGGATTAGTAGTAGGGAACAGAAGTTTGAGCATCCCCGTCAAGCTTGTCTATCCACAGCCAATCCAGCTGGTAAAGCACAAAGGTAGCACCAAGTGGTAACCGGCAGCCACAGTGTCTTGCAGGGGGAGTTCAAACGCCACAGCAGTAGAGTAGTTCAACTACAGTCCCGAAGGAGCTCAGAGTCAGAGCAGTTCTCATGGGTGAGACAAAACACTCCTGCCAAAGGCCCCATCCTAAAACACAGCAAGGACAGTAAGCAGCTGTGCACAGTGGGTGAGTAGCAAAGAATCTGAGGAACATCTTAGTTGTAGTCTCCTCTGGTTCTTCCCTAAAAGGGTGAGAGATGACCCTTCCTTAATGGTGTCAAAACTACATGCAAGGTTTGTCAGAGGTTCAGTGACTCCTGAACTCACTTCCCTGAATGAAGTTCACTGCTGAAACCATGCCAGGATCCTAATGTCATAGAAGGTCCCTTTGATCACAAACCAAAGCATGTTTCTAAATACAAGGAATGACTTTGCAGGCCCTGAAATGAAAATGTGGCTTTTGCTGATCACTTCAATTAAAAAGCAGGAAAGGTTCTTGCTCATTGAACCTTTTCTCTCACTCCCAGATAGGAAAAATTAAAAGATGAGGCTGTTTTACATGAAGTCCTATATTTTGTTTGTTTGTTTCTTTTTCCAGCTACACCAAAGGCAACGCTTACTTTGGTACCCTGTCTTGGATGCTACCAGCCTATATCAAGTGACACTTCAGAAGTATCAGAAATTCTGAAACAAGCCATTCAAAAGTTTAACAATCACAGTGCTGAACCAGTGCTTTTTAAGCTTGTGGAAATAAAACAAGCTCAGATTCAGGTTTGTGTATGATTTTTCTCTAAAATTTACCACAAAAAAACCCCAAACCAAAACACAGGTACCTTGGTTTATATGCATGTTTCTTTTTTTAATATGGTTTATGTTTCATAATAAAAGCATACGAAATGCAGATATAATGTAGACCCTGAAAATAATTCTCTTTATTTATAAGGAATCAGAAATTGTTACCTACTGAATTTTCAGGGCTGTCAGCTTTATAGACTGATAGTAAACATTTTTTGCTTCATCTGCAGTTGCATCTAACCAGTGTTTAGCACCAGTTTATTAGCATTCAGAGCTTACATAGGCACCTCATATCATCTCAGATGCTCCTGGGTATTCCACTTGGCCCCTCCCTGAAGCTCCAGCAGGAGTAGATCTCTCCTAGGTTCTGTGCCAGAACTGCCAGCCTGCACAGATGTCTCAGATACTCCACAGCCTCTCAAGCAGCAGCAGGCATTTTTGGTTTTGCAGTGCAATAGGACCCATATGTTAGCAGCTGCTATGTGCTATAGGATGGATAAAGCCCACAGAGGAAAAATGGGTAAGAAAAACAAAAAGCCAGCATGTCACTGAAAGGTTTCTGCACACAGGAATATCTGCTTTGCAAAAAATGACTGCTCAGGTCACAGAAATATCGTGTCACCTACTGTTCCATGCAACCATTATTTCCCTGCGAAAGGCTCCTATGGACTGGTGTGACGTTATTAAAAGGCAAAGTTTCTTACTTGGTGTTTAACTAGTATAACCTGACACCAAATACAGGCCCTTTTATTTGAATGTGTATGTATTTCCTTAGCCAAAAAGTGTCTTCTGGTCTAATGTCAATTTGACCCATTCAGGCTGTCCTCTTTTTCCTTACTGATGGCAATGCTCCTCTCAGCCAAAAGACAAGCTTACACAACGTTTAAGCCACATGATAAAAAGTCACAGACAGAGTGCAATCCAGCAGCTGGGAAGAGAACCATCCTGTCACTTCTGGCCACAGAGATAAGTCAGAGCCCTCCACTCTAACTGATCTGGGATGGAAAGTTCCTATATGTGATTCTTGTTTCCCCTTTTTAATCCAATGCTACCTGACCCAAGACTGTGACATGGGGAGATTTCATGGGTGAGAAGCAGCAGCCACAGCGAGAAAAAGTGAACTGCTTCCTGGAGAGAAAATGGAAAAAAAAAAAAAGGGTCACAAATCTGGACAAAAAGCGGGCAGGGGAAGGTAAAGCCTAAGGCAGACACAATTATAGGTAGATGATGCACAACACTCAATAACAAATGATGCCAGCAGCATAAAGTTTTCTTATTCAGATACTGTTTTACTATGTCCCACGCTCAGGAACATAGGACTTGCCAAGCTGTATTAGCGTAGCCATCCAGCTGGACCAGCTTCTTGTCACTGGGAATAATAAGTAACAGTACTTTGGAGGAAAGTGGAAGAAACCAAGTATTATGAGGCTGCAGGCTTGCCAGGAGAAGTGGAATCCAAATCCAATGTGTACTTCTAATATATGCATGACTTCGTTTACTTTTTGTATCACAAGGACAAGATTTTTTTGCTCTCCATGAATAATCTATGGCTTGATGACTGCAAAGTAATTTGATGGATGGAAGGCACTAGAAGAGTAGTTTTGCTTTCTTTACTAATCACATTTAATAGTTTAATTTCCAGGTTTGTATTGGTTTACATAACGTATCTCCTAAATATCTATTCCAGGTGGTAGCTGGATGGAATTACATAATTAAATATGAAATAGAGGACACTAATTGCTCCAAAGATCAATTTCAAGATTTAACTCCGGAGTGCAAAATCACTTCTAGAGGTGTAAGTAATCTTCAAAATCTCTTTATCAAGAAAATACCACATTAACACATTATCATTGAGATGTGACAGCAGAAGATACTTAGTCTTGCTTCGCTTTGTGAATTAAGTTTAAATCCATGCTTCTAGATAACTATCTATTTATGCAATTAGAACATCCATGTCTTCTCCTGAATCGGTGACTAAGATGACCACTAAAGTGTTTACAGGTTAGTCTATAGATCTAAACAGTCTCACCCAAATAATAAATCCCTTGAGAAATTCCTATCCAGATATTCAAGGAGTTACTCATACAACCCAAAAAGCAGTAATTAAAATTAGCACCGTTTTTCCAGCTTAAGACATATTTTCTTAGAAAAGTAAGTAGCTGAGTTATTACTTAACCTCTACCACAGTCCAAACAAGAGAGCTTTGAAAGACGTTTATTCCCAAACATACATATTCTAGCTAAACAGTGCTGCAAAACCAGGTACTTCCTGACCTGGAACAGAATTAACTCTACCAAAAATAGAGGGTTGCTCTCTCAACCAACCTCCCTGAATGAGCTCACTGTGAAGTCAGACAAATCTTCTGCAAACACAAGGCAGAGGAAAGGAACACAGAGTCATAACAAACAGTGGTGCTCACTGGAGAGGAGGAACCACAGGAGTCCTGACTCGCATCTGTTTAGCTGTAGTGGAAGTGCACTGTTGAGTATGACAGTTAAGACCCTCTCCTGTTCGAAAATTACTTCTTGGATGTCTCAAGACTGCTTCTGAGGTATTCAACAAAAAATAGGAAAGAATGACCACACTGTGGTAAATAACAGGAGAGTGGGAATCAGACTACCTGAAGCAAATCTCCCCATCACCCACGCTTGCCCCTAAACCTTATGCCCATTCAGATGCTGCTTTGACCACACAGGGTTTGTGGGACTGGATCATTACCCCTTATCCCCTTAGACCATCAGCAGCCTTTCTAGCAGAACATTGACGGGTATTATTAGAATACAATATTCCAAGACTATTCCATACCTTAGAATGACAAAATTCCATGGAAATTGTTTCAAACCTTTTTTCAGCTCTGTACTATTCTTTTTTAAATGGAAGACCAGAACTGCACCCAGCAGTCATCATGTGTGTGAACCACGGAGCTATAGTGGGACATCAAGTCATTCTCTCTAATCTGGATAACAAGCCCTGATATTATTTTTTTAAAATTATTTTTTCTAAACCACTACTAAGCAGGGGTGGTGATGGATGACATTTTCAGGTATCTGTCATAGCCCCGATATCTTGATCTTATATTGTAGCAGTCTTTTTTCTTATTCTGCAGTTGATTAGTTTCCTTTAGAGTCTTTGATAAAGGACTTCACTGAAACCCTTTTGAAAAATGACACATACTTAATCACTGGGTCTCTTTACCCATTTTTGTTGATGCTTTTGAAGAGCTTTGACAAATCTGCCAAATACGACTTTTGTTTACAACAAAACCCCCGGTCTCTCCTTGATGTATTCATGGCCCCTAGTTCTTTCCTTATTACCGTTTCTAATCACTTCAGTCGTACAGACATCGGTTTTATGGGTCTATAACCTTTTTCAAACAGAACAGGATCAACATCTGCTTTCTTCCAGCCCTCAGGCTTCAAGGCAATTTTAAGCAAGTCATCTACCACAGTTCCTTTAGAACACCTGAGTAAACACAAGAAACTGGTTCTGTTTGATTTATTAATTTCATAATCTTCTTTTTGGTCTTTACGGTTTGAGACAGAAATTCCAGTGAGTTCTCCATAAAATAGGATTCAGGCTTGTAAATCTCCCCATTTCTTTCTGTAAAGAACACATACAAACAGTTCCTTAGCTTCTCTTTTATGGTTTTATTTTCTCTGAATGGTTCTTTTGAACTCTGACCATTTATTGGCTCTGCAGACTGTCTGTCAGGCTTCTTGCTCCCAATATATTGAAAGAAGGAAGGCAGAATTATTAGTATGCTCAGCTTACTCTGTTAGTAGGAAGGTATTAGGATGTGAGGTTATTTGTTATTTCTAAATAACAAGGAGCTGGTTTGTTTTTTTCATTCCAGCATGTAGGTAAATGTGAAGCCAAAGCATATCAAAATATTCATGGGCAGATCGTGGATATCGCAAGTGAATGCAAGCTTCCAGGTATGTTGTAGGCACTATCCATTTTAAAAGTTCTGCAACTCTCAATGGGGTTTTACAATTGTAAAAAAAAGTCAAAATAAAAATGCAAGAGATGAAAACAGATGAAAACAAGAGGAAGCAATTCTGGGAGCAAAAAAGCACTGCCTCTTCATGAAATGTTAACCCAGATTTTTTTCACTTCCTACCAGTATTTCACAAGCAGCTGAAAGTTACATTTTATCATTTGTGCACTGCCCAATTTCTACGACGTGGAGCTGACTGCTGACTCTCCTTTGGAGTTTAACAGATACAAATTCAACTAGTATAACTGTCCCAGAAAATTCATTTTCTGCAATGACAAGCGAGTTAATATCCCATTGTTAAAACAAGTAACGACTTCTAACTTTCCAAAGAGCTCCAATGTATTCTTTTGATAGGCAAAGGAACTGTGGACTTCAAAATTTTGTCCAAAATTGGTAATTCACCTATTGATATTATCAGTATATATTTCATATTGTGTGGCTACATTTATGTTTGATATGTTAGAGGGTTTTTTTCCCCAGTAAATAAATTACTTAAACTTTACAAGTTCATTACAGTTAAACACCCAAATCATTTCATTATTGACAATTTTTCCGACAGCCATCTCTTTGGGCACAGATTGTCACAGCTCTCAAGCTTTAGAACAGGGAGTATAATACTACTCCATGTAGGAAGTGCTGCTTTCTCACCCATTCAGACCTGTTTTTCTTCAAGAAATGATAATGATATTCTTCACCACACTCACTCGTTGCCAATAACACGCACCTCTTGTTTCACCTGGTTCAGGTCCTTCTATGTGTGTAGGTGTTCCCTCTCTTTATTTGGTAGCTACCCACAATTCTTGTTTCTATGAGAAAATTGTTGCTAAAGGTCCAATACGACACCAGGTGCTGATGCAGAGGCTTATAACTGTTTTTTCTAGCCTTTATCTATGTTGAATCTTCTATTCCTTGGATCTGAAGGTTGTTGGTTTCTTTCAGGCAAAGACGCAATTCCTGCCATTTGCGCTGGCTGTCCAAGGACCATCCCAACAGACAGTCCAGAACTGAAGGAACTACTGAAGATTTCCATGGAAAAGTACAATGCAGAGAGCAATGATGATTTCTACTATAAAGTTGGAGAAATAGAAGCAGCAACTGTTCAGGTTGGGACATAACACAGGGATGAAGAACAGACATGACAGTGTTGTTGCTCTGAGCTGAATATTAGCTAAAGCTTGCATTTAGGTGTGAAATAACGTTTTTCTCTAAGTGTTGATACATGTGCCAACTGAAATATCCATGCACTTTTTTTTGCAAAAATGTATCCATCTTGGCTTGCATTCAGAAGTGATTTAAAAATCTCCCGTGTCATATTTTTAAATTTTTCTTAAAACAACATAAAAGCATGGGGAAAAGGTAGTCCTAGGGTATCTGAGTTTTGTATATCTACTCCATTTTTTACTAGCTTTTGTAAATTACCTTAGACTTTGGAAGTAGAAAACTAGAAACTACCATCTTGATCCACCATACCCACGCTCTGTAGGTTACTTTAAGCACTGTCCACCCTGCAGTAGCTGTAAGCTTCAAGAAATGGGTCTTCCCAATTTCCCTTAGAAATCTGTTAGTTTGTATTATAGTGATTCTGCTACTAATAATACTGCAGCTGGATTCACAAGAGAACATCTGTGCATATCAATATATAAATACAACTGAACAAAGAAGGAATCAAGAGGAAAATATTGGTCAGCATTATCATTTGCCTTGTTTACTGTCCCCACATATCAAAACAGATTTAGGACAGAACTGAAAATAAGAGAGTGGAGCAGTTCAGAAAATACTTCGTCAACAAGCTCTCCTGAGCATGGGGGGAAACTACTGGAGAAGGCACTAAAAACACAAAAGAGTTTTCCTGAGTGTTTCACATTGTCTTACTAATAATATCTGTGATTTTGCTTCTTTTAAACCTTCTTTCAGACTGCCTTTTTCTTTCTCACTTTTCATATCATGATTGATATTAGCATGCATACATTTTCAAAACAGACTTAAAAGAGACAGAATGTCATGTTTTTCCTGCTGTCTCTGAAGCAAGATAAATCATCCTGGGCTCTGTAAAAAGTACTAAGAGAACTCGTACCAGGCACATTCCTGAACCCATGCAGTTTCTCTCCTTAATGCATTTGGCAAACATTCGCGTTCAGCTGAGCCTGTTCATCACATACTTCATTTTACTAACACTCCACTTTTCTTATTTCATATTTGGCTCTCTGTAGTGATGTCTCTAATGATTTCATTTGTTCTTAATGAAATTACTACAGGCATCCAATAAAACAAAGCCAAAACTGTGGGCCTGATATTATTCTGACCTTTCTGTTTCCTTCAGTTACAATGCTGGAATTTTTGAGGGTGGGAACTGGAGTAAATAAGTAAGTTGATTGGAAGCAGATAGTTTTGCCACCAAATATTTTAATATTGTTCTTAAGATACATTGTCCCAGTGGCCAGGATTTGTAGAATGTAAACAGAATAAGCTTGTAGAAAAACATCTTTCCTGGGAACCCTTTTCAACAGAATGCCTTCACCACAGAAAGCCTTCTTGCTAATTTTTCAGGTGGTTGCAGGAAAAAAATACCATTTAACATTTCCAATCTGGAAGACAAACTGCTCAAAAAAAGAGCTTGAAAATCTTGATGAAGACTGTGAAACTACACCAGACACTGTAAGTAACAATGATGCTGCCAACTGTAACGTTCCTAATGGACAAATTCATTTGCACCAGAAATTGTAAACACTGAAATAAAATCACGTCACGAGTTCTGTGGCCTCTTTCAGCAAACTTTTGTTTAACAAGAAGGATACCTTTCACTGTTTGTAAGCCAAGCCTGTGACAATGGCAGTAAAACATGAAGTTTAAACTGAGTCACTCCAGCTGCAGGGTCAGCGCTCACTGTAAAGTGAAACGAACATTCTTGTGATAATAATGAATCAAAGAAAGGAGGGGAGGTGGCTGCTGCAAAATGAAACAGCTGCAACACTCCTGACTCCTTGGACTTGCAGCTGAGTGAAACATGAAATTGGAGTGTTAGTGGTGTGCAAAGGAATGATGTTTCTGAAGAGCTCGCTACTGATGCTGGGAAAATATATTCCAGACACTGGAAATAATGCTGGTAGAGCCAGAAACCATTGGCAAGGAAGTTGGTTGGAAAAGAAAAGCTTTATCCTCCCTCTCTTTTCCCACCATATGAACAGTGCTTACCTGTGAGATTTTAAAATCTGTTAGTGCAGCAGGCACTAAATAGATTTAAAAACGCCCTTCTCTATCTCAATTTCCCAATTTTTAGTAGGAGAAATACCATTGACAAATGATATTTCTTGGGAATATCATGAAGATTAAACAGTTAGTGCCCCAGAAGTGCTGGAGATGAAAAATCCAATTTTTCAAGATCCAATCTCCAATTCAAAGCTGAATTAATTTGCACAGACATACTATAACCTCAAAAAGCTAAGCAATGATGTGTCCCAGTACAGTAGTCTCAATCACTAAGATGGATTTCATATCTGGGTAAAGTTCCAAGTATATTTGTATTTAGAAGTATTATTAAAAAATCTTTTTTTTTCATGCACAAGTCTCTTCCTTTGTGTCTGATGTTTTGTTGCCATAATGTGTTGATTTTGTTCTGTTGACAGGCACCATTGCTATGTGAAGCACAAATTTACGTGATCCCATGGGAGAATAAAACCTTTCCCCAGGTTAACTGCTCTGTAGGACGGAAACTGGTATGGTTCCTCTTCATTACCCATCATCATAAGTAGAGCCTAGAACAAAGGCAGCCATTAAACTCTTTATGCATTCCAAATTATCCCCTATTTTGTACCAAAAATGAAGAAACACATAGTCCTTTTAACAACCACAGTAATGCCACACTCCTCCCTCTCTAACAAGTCAAGCAACTTGTTTCATCAAAGTCAGTTTCAGCACAAGGTAAGACAGTGGACAACAGTGTCCACTGAAGCACAGAGGAAACAGGACAGAGAGAACGCCCTGCCCATTGATGACTCCTTTGCATTATCAGTTGAGCTCTGAAGTATCAAGCCCCCCCAGATTTCAAAAGCATCCACGAATCTTTTCATGTTAATAAAGCAGCAGATCTGCTATGAGCTGTCAGTTTGCAGGAAGACCTTTCAGTTTCCCTCCTGCCCAGCTCAATGATTAATTTGCCATGAAGGTCGGTCAGTTTGAAAACTTTAGAATGGAACATAAATCTTCTTTATTTTCAGAACTTTTTTAGTTCTGATGATTGCAGGTTTTTTTATAAATGCAGGGACTCCCATGCTCCCCAATGAAGAAAGATACACTGAATAAAGTGATGCTGATTAACTCTCATTCATAATCAGTAACTTTCACTGTGCTCAGCACATTCATAATTAATTACCTACTCACTCATTTGAATTCATCAACTAATAAATGTCTCTCCTCTTTGTTTTCTCTATGATATTGTATCTACATCAACTTTCAAATTCAGCTCCATTCCAAACAGCTCCAATTTACAGCTAGATAATGGTCAGACATGAAACCTGTTGGATAGTGACTGTGCATCTTGCATTTGGTCTTTGTTTTCCAGTTGAACAGCGGTGGGGAAATAGAGACTACTCAGTAGCAACTAAATGTTTCATTTTGTCAGTTTTAACCTGTATATGTTTTTTCTAAGCAGTCTTATGAAATGCATATGCCAGATCTCAAAACAAAAAATAGAATAGTTACATTTAATCTAACAAAATGACCCAGATCTTTTGTATATTATGGTATTCAGACTACTCAGAGATGTGTTAGCCTTTAGCATAAATCAATTTTATACATTCAGTGTAACACTTCAACAAATGCAGGGACATTTAGGTCTAGAAATCACCTGTATTGTTCATAAATTAAAACCAGTACATGTTTTCCTCTACAATATTACTCCCATGTTAAATTGGCAGAATTTCAGTGAAACATTAATTGTTCTTTTAACATATAACTTCTAAAATACTCCGGAGTTGTTTGGGAGGACATTCATGTTTCCATGCTTATCATAGAATAGAAAAGATAATTTAGGTTACTTTAAAAATCTAAAAACCTCTTTTGGTAAATGATTCATGTACTGCAATGAGCCAGTTTCTGAATTTCCCAAATCCAAAGATACTGTTCTTGTTCTTATAACAAATATGGTTGTTATTGCAATGTTTTTTCAGACTGTAGCTGTAAGAAGGCCTCCTGGATTCACACCTTTCCGATCATTTTTCAAGCAGCCAAGTGGAATTTCACACTCTGCTCAAAATAAAGAAGAAAGTCAAAGTCCTGGTGAAAAAATGAGAAAAGATGGTGGACAGGAACCAGAAGGTGAATGTGAACCTGAGCATAAATATAGGCATAAATATGGGCATGGATATAAAAAGAATCACGAGTCTGACAAAAGGCATAGGCATAAAATTGGTTGTGGGCACAGAACTGGCCATGGGTGTGGGCATAAAAAAAACCATAGTAAAATGGTAAACATAAACATTCAAACCCTAAATCTTCTGAGGAGTCCAGTGAATGGGTTTTTAATCAAAACAAAACCCTTCCTTCATCCAGTGCTGAAACAGCACCAGAGCTAGTTAACCCAGGGGTTGCAAGAAAGGAAAGCAGTACACCTGCAAAACGACTAATTCTTCCTGCTACTTCTTTATTTCATGGGTTGCCAGGTCGCCCAGACTCTCCTCTCCCTGTATGTCCTGGAAAACCATGGAAACGAGTCAAGGACCCTCCAGCTGCTCCGAGCTTTCCCAGAGAATTTGCAGATGAAGATCTCTTGCCTTCTGCAGATGAAAACATCAATCCAGCAACAGAAAATTCAACACCTCCCCCAGACATGGATCTCGCAGATGCTTTACTATAATTCAAACATTGTAGGATCCTCCTCAGAAATTATACATAGAAAAATAAGAAAAATACTGCCTTTTGAAGTGTATAAAATGTGAAGAGACAAAAGCTCCTATTCTGTTAGCTAAGATATTCAAGAAGGTCTCCAGCATTTCTGGGGACTTAAGACCATATGGCAATGCTCTGTATTTGCATATATTTGCAAAGATGTAATTCAGGCAATGGCACCAATGATTCAGAACCAGTCTAGAAAAGGGACCAGGCAAGTTCAATATCTTTCTGCTGCAGAAGCTAAAACTGTATCTCATCTGCCTCAAGCTGCTATAAGCTACAAAGTGAATCACTGCATCAAACCTGACTGTATTATGTTTAAAACAATGGCACAAAGAATTTCTCAGATTACATGAAGAAACTCTACCAAATATGGGTAAGACAAGAGCAAGCCAATAGAGAGCAAGGATGCCTTTCTTAGATATCAGAAATAATATTTTATCTAATTTACTGGAGTGAATCTTTTCAAGAACAAAATAAAATGAAGGAACCTATTTTACCTGTCAGGTTTTTTTAAATAAATTGATATTAGCACAAATCCATCACTAGCAGGCTGTTCTGTTGAATGAGATAACAGGGACAGCTGAGAGCATCCTAAATAAATAACTTTATTATTCCTTATGCATATTATGTTAGCTACACAGTAAAGGCACTATGATTAACAGATTTTTGTGTGGCAGAGGTGCACGAATATTACAGACCAGATGACAAAATTGCAAACACTTGAACTACCTAAAATTTGTCTGCCTTCTACCATTATTAGGTAGTGCGTAATTTAGAGACCGGACTGAATTTTCTTTTCTGAGTATCTTCCAAAGGTTGAGTTTTTGGTGAGATACATCAGCTAAAAAGCACCAAATATTTCTGGCAAATTAAATGTGTTTTCCCTCTGCATGGATCGAGTAACTTATTCAGCTGAAAAAAACACCCAGCAGTAAATAAACACTTTAATGCCAGACCAGCTCACCAGTTTGAACCACTACACAATCCCTTAAAAGGTTATTGAAAGGGTAAGGTGCTACAAATGGTAACGCTTCACTGATTTTGTTGTAAGAGACCATGTCACTTGAAATCCCAGTACAAGTATCCTCCAATACAGTTGTAGAGACAGAAAATATATTCTCTGAAATTGTTCATCCCAACTGCTGGGCTAGCTGCGGCATGAAGTCTACATACTCAACAGCTGGGAACGTGTCCATGTCTTTTCTTTTGTGTATGATGCTTCTACTGCCATCACCTCACCTCACCAGATAGATGAAGACTACTTAGAGAACGCGAAACAGATGGATCAACAGGATCAGGAGCTCTTTGCACAAAAGGTCCAGGAGAATCTTGAAAGACAAGATAGCTAGAAGGAAAGATCAGAAAACACAGAAGTAGAAAGGACAGAGGCAGGGTGGAATTATATAGTTGGCTGGGGTGTAAAGGAAGAAAGCAACCAGCAAAAATGGAATCAGAGTGAATGGGACGGAAAAGTGGGTGAAGGTAGCACGGCCAAGGAATGAAAAAGGACAGGAATTGGAGAGGGAAGCAAGAGCAAAAATAAAACGCAAAAGTCCTGTGCTGGAGAGTCTCTCTAATCATGACAGGACAGTCCCCTACAAATCACAGAAGTGAACTCATGCTTCCTGAATCAAAATATTCCCTGACAGCATAGGCACACTTACCCTCTCCGGTGCCTCGTTCCTACAGAGGTAAAAAACCCTCTGCCTTCAGTTACTTCCCCTGCTCACATGGTAGAAAACCACACTGCGAGCAAAAGAACTCAGCCCTTCTGATAATCCATGCTGAGGGAGAATCCCTACAATTTTGCAAGTGCGATTTCTTTTTCTTCATCTTTTCCAATTGCATTAAAAGAAACATTAAAATAATATTTTAAAAGTCATGAAGTCCAAAACTAGAAACTGCCCCTGTGAGTAAAAATTCATCCTGGTTATGTGCATCTAAACGTTTTTTTAACACTGTGCAATTGGCTGCCATATAGGCATATATTAGATAGATAATTATCAGTCATGACTGGAGATAGATCACCAGAACCACTGTACTTCCTTTCTTTCCGAAAACAAAGTTACCAACATTTGATAAGTTATACCACTAAGCTGAAGCCCTGTTTTAAGGAAAGTTACAAAAATAATAACTCCTGGATCTATCACTAATCAAATTCTGCATTTTTTCTTCCATTTCTTTACTTGTGGGATAAAATGTGAAGTCTAGCTTAGTACTTGTCAGGTGCTAAAAAGATAAACTTTTATAGCTAGGCAAAGGAAGGCCTTGAGAGTTATCTTTAGTTGTTTGCTTTTTTCTTTTTTCTAAATATTTACTGGTGTGATTTTGGCTATAACTGGGAACTCTTAGTGTATGCTGCACTCTTAAAAGCAGTATAAGCTCAAAACAGATTTTCTTTAAATTACTGTAGCAATTTACTGTAATTTTGCATGAATTACTTGAAAGAAATAAAGATGCAAAAATGAGAAAAACAAAGTTTTCCTCCCATCTCTGATCTCCCTCATCTGAATGAAAAGACAGTCACACTCTCAACATATTCTTCCACCTGAACATATGTACACAACCACAAGTAGTGAGACATAGACTGAGTGGTCAGCACAGGGTAATAAAGCCAAGACTCCTAGATTCTTGACTGCCTTGAAGTTACCATGTGCTATAGTGATGATGTGAGGTTTCGTTAACATTTAACACAAAGATGACAACTTCAGTTTTGACTTCCTCTGTTTATAATGTACAAAAATAATTACTTTGAAAAAATTATTCTGGAATAAAAAATATTTCAGTGTAAAAATCGAGACAGAATGTTCTGATATCTTTAGGAAAGAACATTTCCATTTCTCATAACAAGTTGCCACAAAAAGTTTAAATTACAACAAAAAAGCACCTTCTGATGGAAAAATACACTGTCAGAAAACTACTGACCAGGCCTGTTTCAGATCTGCTGCTGAAGAGCTCTGCAAAATTACCCGATTCTCCTATCGCTGGGATCATGCCGGAGTGCTCTACCCAGCGTACTTTTCTCCTTGGTCAGCAGATGGCAGAGTTTTTGCTACGAGGTTTTATGATCTCCAAATCAGGCGTTTGTGATTGCCAGGAAGGGGTTAATAGGCGTCCCTTTCAGCATTTCTTCTGGGTTCATAACACTGTAGATAAAAACGCCGCATCTGTGCAACCTTTTTTAAATATTAAGCTCTATCAATACAGCATAAAAAGGTTGCCAGTTACTTATTATGAGTACAGTGTATAAAAAATGCTGCAAGTGTGATTTCCTGAAAATAATAGCTACTCCTGCACCAGAAAAATTGCATTCTTACTGCTACAGACCATCAGAGCTGGGAGTGGAGTCTGGAGTACGAAAATATGTCTGAATTAAATGGCTGTTCCTGATAGTGCTGAGATCCAGAGCCACCTGATGGCCATTCTGCAGATGTCTGCATTTACTGTGTGCTCTCTCTTGTTCATTCCATCTGTGATGAGACAAAATACGTATTTTCACTGACGTACGAAAAATTCCTCAGCTTTACTATGGCTGGCCTATTGGATTTGTGTAATAATTCAGACATGAGCTTTTAATCACACTTGGCAATCCCAATCATCCTCTAACACTAAGATCACGTATCGTAATTAGCCAGGGGAGAGGGATGTGCAGGCACCTGACAACAGAAAATAGGGACAATTAATGATGAACACTGACATTTGATAAGACATAACAACCTATTTCTTTCTTTGTTTTCTGTGGTCTCTCAGCCAGCAAGATAATTACTCCCAATTTAGGAATATCATCTCTGAGGATAAAACAGGTCTAAGTGGCTACAGAATCAGGAAAGACAGCACTGCACAGTCATTGCCGTATAGACTGAGCTGTACCAAATCCAACACACAAATTCCTCAAATATTCTTAAGAAAACAACAGGAATAGATATTTTAAATTCTGTGACCAGCTACTCTCACACAGCTCCTAATTCTGCTGAGTTTACAAGAATATATTAGTATAATTCAGCTTCCACAGTTTTAATTAAGCTTTAAGTGAAGTTCACTTGGTAAAATGTAATTAGTAACACAATGTTTCTACTGCAATCTAAAATAAGAGGAAGGCTACTTTAAGCGGGAAAGAGGGAAAGTTTTCTTGCTGCAATGAATACTGATATTTCTGCTGTTCCTGAACTGGTTTCAATCTGCTGTTCAGTAAAAACCCAAACATAAGTCCCAAACGAGTAACTCTTGTCAGTATGGAGTAACAGGGATTATAAACCTGACAGTGACTCTTTTCTCTTCTGCCATGAATATGGATAGTGCTGATCAGTGAGTCGAATATCAGGCATTAAACGACTGGCTTCACACAGCAAACACTGCTGTTTCAGTTAAAAAAAAACCTCAAACAGTTGGGATAGACAAGAATGAACGATTATTGATTTCAAGGGGAGAACATTATATTCATCAACAAAATAGGAGTTAGAGCATGCCTAAAGAAAGACTTTGATCCACATGCCCCAAACACTACAGTTCAGTACCTTGAAAAATCCATCAGACACATGTAAAGAAATTTAACAATAAAGGAACATTGGACAACTTCTTATTCTACCCTTAAGCACATCAGCAGAAGTTAATTCCTTGCCCTTAAATCAAGTAGAAAAAAATATTAATGGCATAAAACATTATAGATAGTAAATACATTGAAGCTGAATGCTCTTCATTCATATGTGCCAGCTGTTCTACTAACTGCATATTAACTAAAAGAGTATTGATGCTCACCAAACTAATAAAAATCAAGGGATATAATGGGACAGACCTCAACTTCCCAGGAATCAACAGAGAATTGGCAATATGCTTTGTAAAAAAAAAAAAAGAAAAAAGTATCACTTCCAGAAAGTAGCTAGAATTTAGACTGATCACTTAAGCAGCTTTGTGATGGCTGAACTAAAATCTCTTGTTTGAGGCCTGGTTTTAAACTCTGCTGTGAGGCCTGTGCTCCCATTAATTTTAAATATTCTTGCGGGTAACTCAGCATTTCTAAAAATCAGGCCTTAGAGCACTCAGCCAAAGCCAATGGTGTAGAAAATTGATACTCCTTGAAAGAGGCCAAGATAGATGTTGAGCAGTGCAACACCTCCCTGCAAGCAGGAAAAAGTAGTTATGGGCAGCATTAACCCTCAAAATAGCTCTTACATTTGGGGATGTTTTGGGAATTGGTGCAGGTCCTGGCATTAACCACAGCAGCACTAGTGTCTTAATAGCTTTTCTCCTGGCTCAAATACAGAGATTAGAGTGTTCTGGACAATGTTTTACCATACCTCCTTATTTTCTTGACCACTCCAACATCACAAGCCAGATGGAACGGGCAGGAAAAGCATAAACTACAAGATCACCTCTTTCTTCAGAGTTCCAAACAAAGGTATGGACAGATCAGCAGATTTACAAACAACTCTTTCCTTTACCTTCAGACTAAGTTACTTTGCTACTGTAAGACAACCAAAATGCCTCTGAAACTTTCACTGAAGTTGATAGTTGGTTGAGGCTGACCATCTAGCACAGGAATAGCATCAACATGAAGATTATAAGGTGTCTGCACTCCACACACTGGACACAGGTAATCAGCCAAGACATTTCTGTACTAGCACTACTGTAGCTCTCCTTTTTTCACTGTAAATACGTATTAGCCACCACCAATTGGAACCAATGAATATACAGACCATTTGCAAATTGTGAGAATCACCTGTCAGTTAGCAACACTGTGCTTCTGGCTACCTGATTTTGTCAATGAAGAACCACATTAAATTGGTCTAAGACTGTAACACAACCTTCCTCTAAATATATAAGGCAACTAAATTTTAGTCTGTGTTGGGATCATCCATTTCTTGTCAAACAGTTACTTTACCCAGAGGTGCCTATTATACAGAGTCACACTTGTCTGAATAATCACCTCAGATCTCTGAAGAACCCATACCAGTTTGATCCATGAGTTGAGTGAACTCTTCTAAAATGCAGCACCTAATGCTCTGTGGAACTGCACCTTGACATAATTATTCATTTCAACAAAATATTAACAATTGTTCAGATCAGAAGATGACTAAACCCCTTGCTGACAGTGAACTAAATCACAATCATTTTCATTGCCAGGGGTTGCCTCAGTCATGGATTAAGATTTGGTCTTCATGTGCCCTGGCTCAGAGGACCCATGAAAAACTTAGCAGGATGTCATCAAACATTGACTGCACTGAGGACTATAGTAAATAGAAAGAACGGTTCTGAAGACCATAGAAAAACCATCTGCAGCTAATAAGTCTGACAAAATTACTCCAAATTACAAAATAAGTCTGAGTAGTAAAAATACACATGCAATTCCTCCTGACATACCTTTGAAATGGCAGGTGATGTATTCATGATCAATATACCCTGCAGTGCCATTCATGACTTGGAAATGGCATGCATGAACTAAGCACTATGATCTCCAGGAATAATAATTTCACAGCGAGAGACTGTAATGCAAAAAAATATTCTGAATCCCTAATATACTCTTATTTATTTACAGCCTTGTTCTGGATCAAGCTAACAGGCTGCTGTAAGAGAAATTAGCTCTGACAAAGTCCTCAAATAGACTCCAAGAGAACTAGGCAAACACCATTGGATAAATGGTGATAAAGTGCTGTCCTGGGTCCAACATGGTGGAACTGGATGCTCTCCTGTTGTCTGGCTTTTTTCTTCCCAGAGAGCTGCGGTTTTTCCGAGCTTCCGGGAAGGAGGACACGCCTCTCTGGAATGAACTCATAAAAGGGGGCGTGTTGAGAGATTGGGGGACATCTTGTTTTCCCCTCTGCTCTATCTACTGTCCTCTCTATCTTGTCTGTGCTGCAGCTTTCTCAAATATGCCGCGCAGGACTCCTGAATCTTACGCCCCGGGACTGGAAATCTTTAACAAGGAGAGAAAGCCACGTCCGTGACCTGCTATTTCCCTGAAGCAGTAAAAGACTCCTTCTGTAAAATGGGTAGAACCTTTTCTGTTTCTGCCGATTCCCGGCGGGGGTGGTCTGTGAACTGTTTTGCTGTGACAGATTGACCCCGCGATACCCCTTATCTCTGCAGCGGATGAAGTAGGCACCAACACGTGGGGGAATTTGAAGATATTCCCTTGGGACG